>NW_015252265.1:0-500 GCF_001447785.1 Gekko japonicus | reverse complement strand
GTCAGTTTGACTTGATGGCAAAAAAAAAGTGCATGTTTCTTTCCTTTCCTGTTATTGCAACCAACCTCTCTTTCCTTTTGCAATCCCAGCAGTCTGAAATACATTGGGGGGAAAAGAATATACTGCAGAACGTTTTAAATGGGCAGTGCAACCAGAAAAAAGTGAGGGCACTGCCAGATCAGCCCAGCTGTTCCTCCTGCCAGGCGCATCAACAGGGCTTTGCTATTTCATGCCAGCTAGTGCTGTAGCGCTGCTTATTGAGTTATTTTAAAATCACCACAAACCAGGTCTGAAACAAGATGGGATGACAGCAGGAAAACTATTGACTTGCAACAATTTGGAAGTGATGTCATCTGAATTTTTCATACTGAACATGTGAAAAAGGATGGCAAGGATTATCTGATCCCCAGAGCTGTTTTAGGGCAGGAAATCAGCGTGCGCAAAAAGGATTAAGCCCCCTCTCTCCATGCCTGTTGTCCTGATCTGAAGTAGGTCTACAC
>NW_015252264.1:0-500 GCF_001447785.1 Gekko japonicus | reverse complement strand
GACACGCTCGAGCTTGTCAACATCCTTTCATTTGGCTCGGGAGGCTGAAGGGGAGGGGGAACGGAAGGGAGGTCCTTTCCTGAATTGTGTTCCTCTTCTCACCGGATCAGGTGTTGGGTACGGATCACCCCGATGTGGCCAAGCAGCTGAACAACCTGGCCCTCTTGTGCCAGAACCAGGGCAAATTCGAGGAAGTGGAGCAGTACTACCAGAGGGCTCTCTGCATCTACCAAACCCGGCTGGGCCCCGAGGACCCCAACGTGGCCAAAACCAAGAACAACCTGGTAAGGCTGGGAGGGCCGGGGGAGACAGCGGGGCCTGCTACGGCTCTGGTCCTCTATGTTAATATTTATTTTGATGTCTATTTATGTTGAAATATCCCATGCACAGATTCTCGCATGGTTGTTCGGGTTGGGAAGAGAAGCAGGTGGCCATGGGGTATACATCCTCAGCTGACTTGTTTCTCCTTGTTGACTTTGATTTGTTTAGACGTAGTCACT
>NW_015252263.1:0-500 GCF_001447785.1 Gekko japonicus | reverse complement strand
CCTTTGGAAGATCCCTCGCGTCCATGTGGTGGCTCGGAAACAAAGTCGGGATCAACATGAGACTTCCGATCAACCTTTTCTGCTCAATGTCTGAGAAGTTTCCAAGGGAGGGGCCCGCGCTGCTGAGTCATGCTGGCCGAGAGCCCGCCTCAGCCCATCCATTGTGTTTCGGTGTCCTTATAAACTTCAGCGTTCCGGCGAGGTGACTCATTAATAACGATTAAGAGGGATTAATTTTCATCAGCTTGATGGATCGGCCGCCAGCAGCCATCCATCAATCCCGCTTCACTCGACGCAGCTTGTACATATAGTGGCTTTTAATTTCGTACGCTGGGTGGGATTCACGAGTCCGTGAAACCATGTGTCCTGCTCCATAAAATGCTTGTGGGGACATCTGGCCAAAAAAACACCAAAAACCCAAACCCTGAAAAGTTATCCAATTCACTGGTATAATAATAATTAAGTGTCGCCAAGTCACAGCCTATTCATGGTGACCCTTT
>NW_015252262.1:0-500 GCF_001447785.1 Gekko japonicus | reverse complement strand
GGAGTAACTTTTCTTAGGATTGCACTCTCGGGGGCATTGCTGAACTCTGTGCCGCTGACTGGGTGCAGCTCTGACCAGGGGCCTGCTCGGAACTGTGAAGACAGCTGTATCCCCAGCGATGCAGTTCCAGAAGATATGAGTTGCAACTCTTTAGCAAGCCGCTGATAGGTACCAGCACTTGGAACATTTTCTCCTTTAAAGTGTTAACAACAAAGCAGGAGGGCAGGTTTCCAAATAGTGATACTGAATGAAGACGGAAGGGTTAAATCCCCTCTCCCCTCACATCCCTGTATAACCTTGAGACAAACAAGCTGTATAGCCTGCAACTGTCTGCAGTGTTGTCAAATCCCCAGCATCCCAAGCAATGTAACTCAAGAGGCAAGGCCCGATGATGATGTGTTTTCACGATATGGCCATTTTATTCCAATCAGAGTTTATTTCAGCCTATCTACCTGTTTGAGTTCTGCATGCCAACATATATTTGCATAAGGCCATAGAGG
>NW_015252261.1:0-500 GCF_001447785.1 Gekko japonicus | reverse complement strand
GGATTCTTTCCTCCCACTGGAGGCCTTCTCACTCAGTAGAAGGGACTGATTGGATTCAATCTCATGTCTTTAGCATCAGAGGGGTAAAAGGAATGTTCTGTCTTAGGAGTGGTGGACAGCTTGTTTTTCAATCGATCTCTTCCTTAATTTGGAACTAGCTGGGTGGAGGCTGTGCTGCGTACAGCTCCATGTGGTTAAAGAGGACATAGCAGTTAACAGGATCATTCAGCAATTAAGTGCTGGAACACAGGGAAGCAGACAGGAAGTTAGAAGGGCAGTAGATGAAACAAGTGAAGAATATGACAGAGGACATCAGCTTAATGCCTCTCTTTCTTACGCCCAGCAAAGTCACCTGGTGCTCTCCAAACAATGCAGACACCCCAAACCCCCAACATTTAAATGCATCTCCCTCAAATGCAAATGCCCACTTCTCAATCTTGTTCCAGCCTCTTTTATACGTCTTTACACTCTTAGTATACTTATACTTTAGGAGCTGCGGT
>NW_015252260.1:0-500 GCF_001447785.1 Gekko japonicus | reverse complement strand
AACCGCAATTAACAACTCACAGATTTGTTGGGAGTATTTACTAACAAACCATTTGTCATTTTACTTCTAACATATGGCTCGAGCAGTTGATACGATTTTTTTTCACAGAGGGAAGAGGTTGTTTCAATGCCCTCCCAAAAGCTGTGTAGGCTTTAGATTGCTTCCAATACTGCAACAGGGAAAAAAGGCTGTTTTGCTGGAGTGTACAGGATATTGATGTGTTTCTTCAGAGTTGCAAATATAATTAACTTGGGGAAATAAGAAAATCTCTATATGGCTTTCAAAGAGCCGCATCTACTATAATAAAACACCAACAGAGATTAGAGTGCCTTGAGTGGGATTGATCTCTCTATACCTTTTGGGTTGCTCTTTCTAATAAGAGTCCAGCATAATTACATCTGTAATTTCCCAGATATAAACACAGTGATTTTTCCTTTCCATAGAGATACAGGTGTATTCAGTATTTCAGGATGCAGTGGCGATTGCACCTGCTCAGAAGT
>NW_015252259.1:0-500 GCF_001447785.1 Gekko japonicus | reverse complement strand
TAGATTCATGGAGGAAAGTAATGAATGAATAGCACCATAATTACTGATCATCAGCCACAAATGACATAGGCAAATTTTAATAAATACCCAAACCACAATGCCATATGTGCAAGCCTTCTCCAGAATCTTCATCAGGCCAGATGTTTAGAAAGAGGTGCAGGGGGTAAAAGATGTTTCAGACCATAATCTTAAACCTTAAGAGTTCTGGAGTACATGAAAGCTTGCTCATCATTTTATGCCATTTTCAGTACTCCCCTAAGTAGAGTTAAGCCCTTCAAAGTCCACAGAAGTCCATGGGGCTTAGAAGATTGTAAGTCTGCTTAGGGTGGCACTGATGTTATGGATTGATTTTTATACAAGGTATTACAGGGATTTTGTTTTGATTTTTTGGGCCAGTGCAACTACCTGGAAACTCTATATAAATCTTATGGTTTATAAACTATGGAACCAGCATTTGTATTATTTTGTTCCCCCACCACTGCGGTGGCTCAAGTGGTTAA
>NW_015252258.1:0-500 GCF_001447785.1 Gekko japonicus | reverse complement strand
AAGCTCGAAGCTGGGACTCGGGAGAAGTTGTACTGTGCAAGCTGTCTTAGTGCACAATTTGAGAATGATTTTGGAAAGGTATTCTGTCACTTTCTTGGCAGCAAGCCTTATGTATGTTGTGCCATGTCACATACTGTCTCAATAAGTAACTGTCAGGCTTTTAACATCTTGATTTTGAGTCAGTGTGCTCCTGTTAAATATGCATAGTTGTGGTTTGCCGGTGTTTGCATGAGGTTCAGCCAGCTGAAGAATTTTTAGAGCCATAATTAAAATTTCAGTTTATGTTGAAAAGAGAGGTTTTTTTTTAAAGTTTAGGTTTAGTTTTGTAATTTGCCCCAACTGTGCATCCCATGTGTCTAAAAATTCAGTGGGAGACCTCTTCAGCTTGCTGTATTGATCAACTACTTTTACAACTAGGAAGCAATTTGTGGTATTTGACCTCAGCCTGCTTTTCCCATCTGTTTTCATCACAGTGAAAAATGCTATAATGTTCCCTTTAC
>NW_015252257.1:0-500 GCF_001447785.1 Gekko japonicus | reverse complement strand
AAGGTGAGGTGCCACCACTGAGAAAGCCCTGCCTCTAGTTAATTTCTTCCATGCATCTGTAGATTGGTGTTCATATAGACTAGTGTTGTGAGGAAGATCTGAAGTGGTGGCCAGTAATCAGCCTGATGGAACCTGAAGCCCACTCATCTCTATCATCCTGTCTCTGTTGTCACATTTGGAATGATCACATAGCACAAAACATGCCCAAGGCACAGAAGGCAGCCAGTTGGTGGGTGAAAAATAAGTTTGGGTTCCTTCCCAATCCATGACCTAACTTTGGCAGAGCAAAGCATTTCCTATTATCTACCCCCTCCTTCTTCCTGTTGAGAGGGACAGAGGTGGTGAAATGGGCAGATGAAGGTGGTGAATGGGGGACTGGAGATTTTAGAAAGTCAAGATAAAGAAAAGTGGAGGCTGGAGCACCAATCGCCCACAAAAACAATGGTTAGATTTTTAGAGATACTTTATTGACTAGACTATTTTAGTATCAGCTATTATCT
>NW_015252256.1:0-500 GCF_001447785.1 Gekko japonicus | reverse complement strand
AGAGTGATGTGCTCTGTACACAGGAACAGCATTTCACTGAAGAGCATCAGAAGGGCACTGCATATGCAGGGCTCAGGATTGTGCGGAAAAGTCTGAAATCATGTGGTTAATCTCATTCTCTCAGTGTACGGCATTTTAAAATAAATAACTCTGAGGCTCAAACATATTAGAGAATTTTATCCTCTACTCTGGAAGACCTTATCCCTCCTGTTCAAACAAATGTGAATCTTTGCCTTATACAGGTCCAATCATAGGTCTATCAAGGCTGGTATTTTCTGCTGCGAATGGAAGCAGCACTCCAGGGTTTCAGGGCTTCCACACCACCAGTTACTTGATCCTTTCAACCTGCAATACTGGGGACTGAACCTTATACCTTCTGCATGCAAAGCAGATGAACCACCACTGAGCCATGGCCCCACTGCTACAAAAATAAATAAATAGCCCAAATGGAACAATACATTTTGTTTATTAATTTACTTCATTCATACCCACCTTTCTCC
>NW_015252255.1:0-500 GCF_001447785.1 Gekko japonicus | reverse complement strand
ATTGGCTTCTCTTATGTCCTTATGTCCAAAATAGCCACAAACCACTGAGCAAGCCTAACTGGGGAGGGGGATAAGGAGACAAAATTCCAGGGGTGTTGGTCATCCTGGACCCAAGAAAGTCATGAGACTTTTTATATGCTTTTTAGGCTTAATACTATGGCCAATAAAGCCATACCATGACAGGCAGGCATGGAGGGAGGGAGCGAGGGAGGAACTTTTGGGGGATGGATCTGAGTGGGTCTTGACAGATCTTTGTCTAAAGGCCAGTGATAGTTTAGCAGCCCTGAGCATCTGCATGCCTGAAGTAGCCCATAAACACTGGCCTGAAGGAAGCTGCTTTATGTCAAGCTAGGCCATTGGTCAGTCTTGCTCAGTACTGTCCCCCCCCCCCAACTGGCAGGGGCTCTCCAGGGTTCCAGCCAGAGAAGAGTCTTTCCCGCTAATAATGGTTGCCTGCATTCCAACAAGACCGTGATGTTTGATGCCTATTCATTTACTAA
>NW_015252254.1:0-500 GCF_001447785.1 Gekko japonicus | reverse complement strand
GGGGGGGGGTTCATCCCACGGCTTGGCTGCTAATGTTTAAATTCCCGACATGACACAGACAGTGCCACTTGAATGTAGGTTCTTATAAATCCTTGCTCAGCTGGCATTGCCAGCAATGATTGGGTGACTCTGTCAATGCTGTCTTGGGCCTCTAAGTCTACCCATGGAATTATCCTGTGGAAGAGATGGGGGCCGCCGCTGTAACAGCGAAAGGGCACATGAGAGACGGGAGGGAGGGAAGCAGAGAGTGAAGGAAGAGGAGAGCAGGAGGAATAAACAGAAGGGGACAATCTGTGGGAGGAGAATATAGAGTACGGAACTGGTGTCTAGAAGGAAGGGGGCTGCTGCTTTTCTCCTCCTCCTGCCACTGGTGTTTTCATAGGTAGTTGAGGGGCCAGATGAGAACGCGATCGCTGCTGTGTTTCCTCAGCTCATTTCATGTTGGGTCACTGCATAGGATGTTCCTTAGCATGGTGTCGTGGTTAAGAGCAGTGGACTCT
>NW_015252253.1:0-500 GCF_001447785.1 Gekko japonicus | reverse complement strand
ATTTATTTTGTGGCTGTGATGTTTGCCCCCATTGTACGAAAGGACCCCCCTGTGCTTTCAACAGGTCAAAATCTCAGCTCCACTGTATCTACTGCTGCCGGATCCACTTTAGGCCCGCTTATGGACACTACCACACCACTAGCCTGAGTACCATTTGGCAATGGATCTGTTCATAGGAAGAGATACACTGGAAGTTTGCTGAGAAATGGCCTTATAAAACATTTCATTAGCATTTGTAGCTACTGCTCACTTTGCAGCAGCCGCCTCCCCAAATGCTTGGTAACTGTGGTGTTAATGAGGTGCTAACAAACTGTTTGCCAGGAGCAAACCAAAGGGGCTATTTAACCTGCATTTGTGCCAATATGTCTCAAAGGAGCTCCTGAATACATTCAAGCCTTGTTAACACTTTACTATATATATATATATCATTGTTCATATAAACGATACATTTAAGTAAGGCATATGTTTAAGGCTGTTAAAAAGGTAAAGGTTCCCTTGCT
>NW_015252252.1:0-500 GCF_001447785.1 Gekko japonicus | reverse complement strand
TAAGAGGTTTAGAAGGCCAGAGCCTAATGGATTAAGGATGGAGTCAACAGAAAACACTCAGTTCCTTGGTTGACAGCTATCATGGATGCTTATGGACACCAATCCAGCCAAGACAGCTACCACAGGGTTTCCCAGATTATTGTCAAGAAGAATACTTTATGTGATCTGCAACATGAAAACGGAGTCCTCTCAGTTTTCCAGGAATGTAGGCAGGCACTCCCACCTCACAGAAGGGAACAGAGCCGGCTTCCCCATCCTTAAGGGTCAGACCTCGGATATCCCCCACTGCCCGTGGTCATCCGTCTTCGGATGAAACCCAGAAGTTAAACATTTGAAATGTTCTGCTTCCCCCACATCTAGGAGCAGCTGAATGTTTTTACAGACTCCTTCCCACCTCTATTCAGCCAACCTTTGACTGAAAGTTACTAACCAATAAGCAAGTTTCTTGGGATCTCCACTGCAAAGCCATTTCCAATGAAGAAATTAGACTGATTAGGACT
>NW_015252251.1:0-500 GCF_001447785.1 Gekko japonicus | reverse complement strand
TTTCCTTTCCTTTCCTTTCCTTTCCTCTTACATAGCAATGCTTGCTTAATTACATATTCCATTCTGATAACTTTAAAAATGATGTCCAGGAGACGAAGACCCATACTACTAGTTTTGCATCCCTAAGGGAGCTTTGCACTTGTGATTCTCAGATGTTGGTGCTCCACACAATGGGTCATATCCAACTGTCCATGGACTTCAAGGAGTGGGACTTTCCTGCCCCTCCCACCACAGTCTACCAAACACTTTGAAATGTTATACCTGAGATTAGCAGGTCTTCCGAAACAGCATCAATCTCAATGATGGGGTTTGCAGTTGAAGGGGAAATTGGTAGAAATTGCTGCTCTTAAGAATTAAGTGCCATAAAGTGTTTGCAACTGTATGATTAGATATGTGCCAATACAGAAAGAGAAGCTAACTTCCAAACGCAGATTATGGTAGGGCATGGGAGTCTACTGTTCAAAGGAAACAGCCATTTTGGGATATTTTAAACATATACA
>NW_015252250.1:0-500 GCF_001447785.1 Gekko japonicus | reverse complement strand
GCAAGGGTTTAATTCAACAAATCCAGCATTATTTATTTGGGTTTGTTATAATGTTTCATAAGAGTGATGGTAAATGCATAGATTTATAAAGAACTATTTGAATTCATGTAAACATTTATATCTTCATCTAGTTTGCTCAAGGCAAAATTATAACCATCTTAAAACATCAATAAGTAAATAGGGAAGGCTACAAATAATAAAGGCATTTCTACATAACTACAGTGGTATGTTTACACATAAGTACACCATTAGAAATAAAATAGATGGATCTGGAAAATGTACAGGGAAAAGACAACAAAAATAGCTGTAGACATTGTAGCTTGCAGCTCAAAGGCTAAATCCATCCATACAGGGGAAAGGCAGCTAAAAGGAGAATGGATTCCCAATAATTAGTCAAAGTGGACTCCATATTATGCATGCATAACCAAAGTCAGTTTGGTAACAATGGCTTGGACAGGCCTAAAGGTAGCTCAGCCTATCTACCTATTTGCTCTGCCAAG
>NW_015252249.1:0-500 GCF_001447785.1 Gekko japonicus | reverse complement strand
ACCCTTCGGGGTTCGAGCGGTATATAAACCGAAGTAATAAATAAATATGGTTTTGCCGTCACTAGCCTGGTACGGGTACAGAGTTTTAGGGATCGGCCAGGTGAAAACTATGTTCTGTTCCAGGGGTCCCGAAGCATTTTTTAGCCTGTGGGCACCCTTTGGGATTCTGACACAGTAAGAGATACCTGGAATTACTGCTCATTTCCAGATTACATAGATCAGTTCTAACAGAGAAAATGGATGCTTTGGAGGGTGGATTCTATGGCATCGAACAGCACTGAGGTCCTGGTTATCCCCGGGCTCTACCCCCAAATCTCCAGGAGTTCCCACTGACCCCCGGCAACCCTATGGTGGGCACAGACACAAAATGGCTTTCACAGGAGGTGGAGCCAGCCACAAAATAGCTGCCACAGCTGACCTTCAGTCATACCGGGAAGATCCTTGTATTGTGGTGGCAACTGCTGTCTAAGCAATGTTTGAGAGCCAGTTTGGTGTAGTGG
>NW_015252248.1:0-500 GCF_001447785.1 Gekko japonicus | reverse complement strand
AAGGGTGGGGTATACATCCAAACTCTTCTGTTCTTCTTCTTATACCCCATGATGTTTCACTGGAAGAAAAACAGAAACCCAGGCCAGGCTGGCGAAGCAAACCCCCCTGTGATTGATGAGGCAGCTGGAGTTCTTCCAGTTTGCTTTATTAAAGACAGGCAGGCTGGTGCTTCCAGGCGGGGGCTCGGCTTCCATGGGAAGGCACTCAAACCAGCTGCCTTGTGGGGTGGGAGAAACAGTTTCCCCGTCCTTTCTGCACAGGAAGAAATAAAAATAAACTCAGCTCCAAACATGAATCATTTTTGTTTGGGTGTCTTTAGAGACTACAGACATTAAGTAGATAGGGATATGGAAACCGTGCGTGAGCACTGGAGAGGACCGGTTGGTCGCAGCTAGGGTTACCAATCTCAGGACAGGACCTGGAATTCCCTTGGAATTTCAGCTCCTTTCCAGAGTACAGAGCTCCTTTCCCTGGAGGAAAGGGTCGCTTTGAAGAGCAG
>NW_015252247.1:0-500 GCF_001447785.1 Gekko japonicus | reverse complement strand
GTCACCCCCCCTTTACTTTCTGCAGGGGGATCATGGGTGCCATTCCCTCCCTACAGTGCAGTGCCCTGCTGGTGCCCCCAATAGGTCACTCCTCCCCCCTCTCTTGCGCACTGTTTTCTGTTGGGGTTTTTTGGTTAAATTATGTTCTTATGCATTCTTGTATTTGTTCTAGGAAAGATGTTCAGAATTTGAAACACGGTAGAAGAAGCTAAGAAGAAAAAAATATCCTGTTGTTCCCCAGGAAGCTCAGGCAGGCATACACCATTCTCACCTCCTTTGTTATCCTCATATAACCCAGTGGAGTAGGTTAAATGGAGAAGAGGGAGGCTTATATGTGATATATATGTTGCATTGGATCTAGTGGAACATTTCTGCAGACAGAAGAGTTTCTACCTGCAGAGCATGAATTTCTTGCCTTCCACCTCCCACTGTAGCCAAAAGTACCTTCCCCCCCCAAAAAAAGCTTTTGACTCCCCTGTTCCCCAAGAGTAGCATTTACG
>NW_015252246.1:0-500 GCF_001447785.1 Gekko japonicus | reverse complement strand
AGTATCCCAACTTGAATGATCATGCAGCTAACTGTCATCTTGTCTTTCATGGAATCAGAGCTCAGACTGATGCATCCTTCTCAGTCCTCACCCCCTGCCCTGAATGATTCAGAGAATATTAATAGCATCCTTCAGTCTTGGATATTAGTTTTGCTAGGGGCTGTTGGTTTTCTCTAGGGGCATAAAACAGATGTAGAAGTAATAGTGGTAATTTTGTTAAGTGCAGGGTGATAATCTACCAAGATATATTGCAGGGGGGGCATTCTGATGTCATTTCCCTCATATGGTGTATTTTTTATTAATGTTATGATTATTTGCACAAAGAAGTAGCTATTTGTCCTGATGAACTGATGGTGGGCACTATCATGATCAACTAGTCTGAATTGGGTTATGTGATCCCTTTAGTGTTGCCAGTCCCCTGTTACCGACAGCAGATCCCCATGCTCTAACTAACAGTGGGAGAAAAACAAAACTGTGGCTGCAGACTTGAGAGCCAGTTT
>NW_015252245.1:0-500 GCF_001447785.1 Gekko japonicus | reverse complement strand
AGCACTAAACTAATTTGGAGAGATCAATATCGAAGTTTTGTACAGTGTTGTGGGTTGGATCAACTGCTTTTCGGAAAGTGTTGGCTATGAACAAGCCCCGATACTAGATGGCTGCTTTAAATTCCACATTGTGCCAGGTCTGAGTGCCAGAAGTCTCCTTGGAATTTAGTGCCAGAAGGTGACATTTAGTGCCAAAAGAAAACTTTTTCCCTCTAAGGCTTTCTTTTGGTCAATGAAGGAAAGTAGTGGATGCGGTTCCATGCATGGGCAGTTGAGTTCCTGATAAGAAATTTTTGCTAGTTTTATTAGATGTTTTATTGAGGCATCCCATACATCTGTCTTGCAAGTTCACATTATGCAAATCCAATTGGCAACTCAAGGATGCATGGACAAGCAGTGCATCTTGATTTATCTCCAAATTTTAGGGAGCATCCAGTGGCAATTCTAGCAGCATGGTGTAGTGGTTAAACCTTGAGAGTGGCAGATTCTAATCTGGAGAA
>NW_015252244.1:0-500 GCF_001447785.1 Gekko japonicus | reverse complement strand
CTGGCCTGCCTGGGTTACTGAAGGGAAAGGAAGCTCCAGAGCCTCCCTTGGGCAGCCTTCACAGATCTCCTTACCTCGGTAATCAACAGGAGGCCCAGCAAGTAGAAGGTGAAGCAGAGCCCCCCCAGGAAGAGGGCCTTCCGCTTGAAGTTGCGCAGGGAGGGGAACTCGTCTATCACGGCGGTCGTGATGCCTTCCATGTTGCCAAACTGACAGACAGACAGACAGGGTCACAGATAGGCCGAAGAAAGGGGGCGGGCCTTTCCCAAGCCCACCCCACACCAAATCCCTTTGGGGGGGGGTCTCCTGAAGGGGCTGCGGAGCGGAGGTGGGCATTTCCCGTGGCAGCTTACCAGGGTGTCGATTCCCAGGGTGAAGAGCATCAGGAAGAAGAGCACGGACCAGAAGGTGGAGCCCGGAAGCAGCGCAAGGGCTTCGGGGTAGGCCACAAACGCCAACCCAGGACCTGCGGAGGAAGGGAGTGTTGGAGGAGAAGTCCT
>NW_015252243.1:0-500 GCF_001447785.1 Gekko japonicus | reverse complement strand
TGCTCTAACCACTGAGCCATGGCCACACAGCCCGTGGATCTTTCCAGTTATCCTCCGCATTCCTAAACTGAGTACAGAACAGATGCGAAACTTGGCTGGAGAAATCTGAAGCCCTAGCCGAAGAGGCGAATCAATAAATATGACAATAAATGCCAGCGGGTCCATTTAGGGCTTTCCGGTGGCCCCCGCAAAAGGCGGAGAAAATCCTTAAAAGCTTAGCGAACTCTCAATAGCAGAAACAAATTTTCAAGAAGCTGTGGAGCACAGACTTTTCTCTTTTTTCCTTCACTGAATGTTTCTTGAAAATCAAGGTTGTACCGGTATTATTTTCGCCACAAAAGCTCATCTTTTAACAGGGCCTGAATGCTTTGAAGTGTGCTGTCCAACAGACAAGGGATCTCTCTTTTAAAATAGAGAGGTGATAAGGAATTGATTAGTTGGAAGTAGTTACTTCCCAGGGACAATGGCCCTTTTGAAGTACCGGATACCTTCCCCCCCCC
>NW_015252242.1:0-500 GCF_001447785.1 Gekko japonicus | reverse complement strand
CTTACACAGGTGGTCCATAGGATCCAACCTGTTATCAAAACGTTCAGTCCTGTTTAAGAGCAGTGGAACCTAGAGGGACGGGAAAATGATGTATTTGTAAAGACAGGGAAAGTTATCCAAAACAGTTCTGTTTAGGTAGATTTGCCATATGCTCACTGGCATTCCAGCAGCCAGTGGAACAAAACAAATAAAATTAAAAAACACCACCAGCAATAATATGACATCATTTCCAGGAAAAAATCTCTCTAGGAGTGCCAGTACCTTTATGGTAAAGGCACGGAGTCTCTAGTGATTTCTAGAGAGGCATGATATCACTTCTAGGTTTTCATAGAAGTGATGTCACACTGTGACCGATGGCTGCCCCCCATGTCCCTGCTCCCCCCAAGTCTCCCACTGTTTGCTAGGCCAGGATTGGCAACTAGGCTAGATGGTTATCCAAATGTGCCACTGCCATGTAAAACAAAAAGCATGACCGATTTCACACAAGCGCTGTGCCACGG
>NW_015252241.1:0-500 GCF_001447785.1 Gekko japonicus | reverse complement strand
AGAGCATGAACAGGAGAAAGGATCAGGGAGAATCGGAAAGGGAAAGGCCAGACAAAAGTCTTCACTGGTTTGAGAAGACGATGATAGAAGGGGACAGACGAGTCTCTCTGGGGAGGGAGTTCCATAATAAATTGCATTAGATCATTGGTGTCTAGCCCAGTCAGTGTCTACTTGACTGAAGGCAGCTTTTCCAAGATCTTGGATGGAAGACATTCCCAACCTCTCTACCTGTGATCCTTTTTAAATCAGAGATGGAACCTGCAGCCTTCTGCATGCAAAGCAGGTTCAAGGCTCCGGAGCGACAATCTCTCCTTGGCATTTATTGTCTTGGATTACTTATAGCCCATCTGTTCCTCATGCCGTGACGTGGGAGAGAGGGACCCAGTTCCAGCTAGTCGTACTGCAAGGTCCACAAATCACCCTTCTCCAGCTCGTAAGCCATCTCTATGCCCACACTGATAATTTGTTCACAATTTAAAATGAATGGTCTTTTTCGTACG
>NW_015252240.1:0-500 GCF_001447785.1 Gekko japonicus | reverse complement strand
ACTACACCTCTAAGCATGTTTCTGCATCATTTACCTTGATAAGCTTTTGATCAAGATAGGTATCTGAGGCCTTGATATTTAGTGATACTAGTATCTGGCAGCTCAGTTCTGGGAGATAGTGCAGGGGAACAGTTGCTCAGCTTCATGGCATTCGTGCTGTGGAGTTCCTCGTGGTTATGTATTGTCCCCTGTAATGTTTAATTTCTGCATGAACCTCCAGGGCGAGGTCATCTAGAGGTTTGGAGAAGGTGCCAGCATTATGCTGACAATACCCAGCTCTGTTTCTCTTTGTCATCTGAGTGGATTAATTGAACCAGTAGAAGTAGTAATGATCTGGATGATAAACAGAAGCTTGGGCCAGGTAAGCCTAAGTGTTGTACATCAACAGCTAATCAGTAATGAAGGAGCCAGCCAGTTTTAGACAGGATTACACTCCACCCTAAAGGAGTACAGTCAGAACTTGGAGGTACTTTTGCTCTCTACCTACATATGAAGGCTTA
>NW_015252239.1:0-500 GCF_001447785.1 Gekko japonicus | reverse complement strand
TAAATAAATAAATTGAATAAAGCTCAGAAGGGGGGAAAGATAAGGAAAGAGCCCTAAGAGATGAGAACATGCAAGTAAAAAAATCACTTGGATATGAGCTGTATACATGTCTTGCATGAATAGATGAGAAATAAATGCTCACTTGGATATGGATTGTATATTCAGTTTTTTTAAAATAAGATGACAACAGTGGAGGGAAACATGTTTTAAGGCCTTCAAAAACAGAAAGGAAAGACGGTATGGTTAATTTACTGCAAAATTCAGGCCAGAGCAATGCTGCTTTCTTCTCCTGCAGGATGACTGGCTCTTGTTCACAGAAGCTTAGGCTTCCATCAGTAGCACTTTTTAATGTTACCAGCAGAGGGAGGCCTAGTCCTTCTTTCTGTTGTCATTGCACAGCAATGGAGAGTGAAAGATGGCAAAGTCTGGTCTGTTGGGAAGAACTTTCCCCTGCTTTGAAAGGGCTCCAGGAATCAATTTGGTACAAGGTGTAAAAAACC
>NW_015252238.1:0-500 GCF_001447785.1 Gekko japonicus | reverse complement strand
CTAACCACCACCTGATTGTCACACCAAAAAAGGATACATTTGTTCTTGAATGAGTCTTGCCACATTCAGACTGTAGCCAGGATAGGAAAAAATTCCAAGAAAGTGAGGTCCCTGAGGATAGCTGACCCAGCCCAGTGTGGGGGACCAGCATTTTGCACACCAGCGACCATCAATAAAGATCCCAAACCCCAAACTGCCAGACACATCTATATGGACTTACAGGGAGTTGCCAAGTATAAGAGGTGACTGTCATAAGGAAATGCCATTGAAATGTACCAAAATACTGACCCAAACCTGCAGGTCTTTCTGAATGCCATGGGTAACCCAGATGTGGTGGTAGTGGTAAAATACTCCAGCAATGGCATGAGCCAGCTGAGCACAAAAGGCCTAGCCTGGGGATACAACCTTGCATGCAAAATTAAGGTGGCCCAGCAGGGACTGAATTGTTTTAAGATTGCATTTTTTTTTTACGGCTGATGACCAGTGTTCCCTCTAAGCTG
>NW_015252237.1:0-500 GCF_001447785.1 Gekko japonicus | reverse complement strand
AAACAAACAAACAAACCGGGAGTGAAATTTCTATTTGCATGTTTCGGTAGTGTGTACTGCGATGCCGGGGATGTCGCGATGAGTTCTGAACAGAAAACGGAGTAGCACTGAAGGCCAGAAAGAGGGAAGAGGCTTTGCCTTGGGTGTTTCTTGCTTGGTTTTTCAACGGATATGCAGTTAAGGTCTGCATGAAATGCACTGTGGTGTGTTTGACTTCTTTCTCCGTCCCGCGTTTTCAAGGACTTCTACAATTACCTGCTTTGTTGTTGTTGTTTTCATTTGTATTAAATAATAGCTTGTTGTGAGGAACGTGATTTCCTTACCAAGTTGCTACATGCGGAAGTTACAAATAATAACCTCAGATGGGTGCAATCAATGAACGCTGACGGGATAGGACTGTTGAAGCGACATTCTGGTTCCCGCTTAGCGATGGTACTATGGGAAAATGGAAGAGTATGCTGGCCTTCAAGGGAATTCACCAGGCCACTGGGTGAAGGACA
>NW_015252236.1:0-500 GCF_001447785.1 Gekko japonicus | reverse complement strand
GATTGTGCGACTGAACAACAACATGCTTCAACTCCTCTCTTCTTCCTGCACCACTCCCTTCCCTGTTCTGCCTGGCAGGCCAACACAACATCCAGCAGTGAGATGGTGAAAAGAAACCATCCCATGCCCTTTCACCCACTAAAGATTCACCAAGCAAGAAATTCAAAGTACACCTCATTCACTTAACCATAACAATATTGCTTTATTAATATAAGCATGAATCCTAACATTAAGTAAAAATTATTTGGAAAAGAAAATTTTGCAGATTCACTAAGTGCACACACGTGAAAAATCAGGAGACTCTAGGTGCAGGTGCGTGCATGGGTGAGAAGTGACATAGGTCATCATTGAGGGGCACTTGGCATGACTGAACAAAGTTCCTTTTATGGCCAGTCTTGCCATTTACTCCAGTGATCAGAGGACCATCATGCTAGCCAGCTGGGCAGTCATTGCATGTAGTTCCATTCATACAACCACTTTCTATGCACAATATGTACACT
>NW_015252235.1:0-500 GCF_001447785.1 Gekko japonicus | reverse complement strand
GTGTTTGACAGTCAAACTTAGTAAGATGATCAGATGTGAGCCAGTCACCAGGTCTGATATATAAGCAGCAAACAACTTGAATGCCTGCCAGACAGGTTTGCATCCTTCCCCCCTCCCCTCAAAAAACAAAAAACCTGTGCATGCGCAAAATGCAGGTGATCCAAGCAGATTTGTAGCCATTAACTAAAGGCTACTTAGATGACCACCAAAAAGATAGTTTAAAAAAACCCCACACAACATTGCTCAACTGATTTAGAAATCTATGGCTGTATCCACACAATGAGCCACCATTTTCCCTGCATTTTTCACCTGGCATGCCACCAGAAGGCTTCTGGTAGAAGTTTGTTGTTGTTTTTTAATCAGCCATTACTATTGCAGTTTTGTGATCTAACATTCTACTGATGTATTACCCTAATTTCCAAGTCTCAAATTCCATTTATTTTTAAAAGTAAGTCTCTAACCCCATCAGTTGTGGAGTTGCAAGGGGAAAGGTATTGCCT
>NW_015252234.1:0-500 GCF_001447785.1 Gekko japonicus | reverse complement strand
AAAGGAAGTGTGAGAATTGTCAGGTGCAGTTCAAGGATAGGAACACCTCCAAGAATCCATGCAGAAAAAAAAGCAGCTTACAGTGACAAAGATTGCTTGCTTTTCCTACCGGTCCGGTATTAGGTTGTGGTTTGTCAAGAGCACTTCCAGAATTTAGGGGGAAAGTCAAGCGAGTGTTCACTTCAAAAGCCTGCCGCGCAAATTCACCTTAAACTTCCCCAAGGTGAAATATGCCATGCTGTAACCTCTGTACCCTTGTAGGCTCCCAGCATTGCCTGGTTGCTATTGAGAAGCCTTCCCACGTTTCTTAAGTGTCTAATTATAATCTCCGCTAATTGGCTTCTTCCACCGTCGCAGCAAAAATTAGTGGTTTTCTGTACAGCCTTTCTTTTTTACTGGTACCAGCCAGCTCAAATGTTAAGCCCTTAATCAACTCTTGAATGCCTATTGATTCCTCAGTCTGTTGTACCCTCTCTCTTTCTGCTGAAATGAAAGTCAGC
>NW_015252233.1:0-500 GCF_001447785.1 Gekko japonicus | reverse complement strand
CACTCAACCACTACACCAAACTGGCACTGAAGGGATGAGAGGCATTCTTGGTGTGCAGAAGTTAGGATAATAACTTGGAGATGGTTAAAAAAAACCCCTCCAGCCAGGGAGAGAAGCCAAGGAATTAATGCTCGGCTTTACAGCTGCTGCTTATGTCAAAGACTTTTCCTGCTTTGAAGCCAGAGAGCTGAGAAACCCAAAAGAAGAGACAGTAACAATCCGTAATCCCACCTCTTATGATTTAGCGATAAAGCTATATCTACTCCAGATTTAAGTATCTCAGCTGATTTGGCTCAGAGTGATGCGTTTCCTGAGAGACCAGACTTCCAATCCTCTGTCACAGTAATTCCTAGACTATGATCAAGAGCATAATGCCGTATCATAAGAGGAGTGGAAGCATCCTTTGAAAGATCCAGCCACTGGGTTGGATCCATCCATAAGGTTATTTAAGTTGGAAAGGGCTTATAGTGCTGAAGAAGAAGGAGGAAGAGGAGGAGGAG
>NW_015252232.1:0-500 GCF_001447785.1 Gekko japonicus | reverse complement strand
GTTTTGTGGGGCTGTGATTGAGCAACGTGCTTTCAGGGAGTAGAGAGTGTTGTTCCAGTCATTTCATGGATTCAGGAGGCAGTTCAAAGGCAAGCTGAACTAAGATAAATCAAATGACTACACCAGTCTCTGTGCCTTGGATCATTCAGATAGTTTCGGAATTACCACAGAATCGTCTCTTCTTGTGTCTGCTACTCCCACAACACAACAATCTTAACCAGCTTCTGGTAAGTGTCTCTTTGCCTTCACTTGTGTTCTGCTTGTAAAGCAAATACTACAGAGACAGCATATGTCTCCAGTGCTCTGCGCTCCAAAGGGAACCAACCCAGGAAAGTACTACCCTTGGAAAAACTCACTGGAATAGGAGACTGCGTAACAGCATGACTGTAGGATTGAAGGGAGGGCAAATAGAAAAAAGAACCAAGCAAAAGCCACAGGGATGCCCTGAGCAACAACTGGGGTTGCCAGTCCTCAGGAGGGGCCTGGAGATCTCCCAGAAT
>NW_015252231.1:0-500 GCF_001447785.1 Gekko japonicus | reverse complement strand
AGGAGGGTTGGACTGGAGATGTGAAAGAGGCTTGATCAGCCCATTTGAATGAGAGCTGGCTCAGAAGAAGTCTTTGGTATGAAGGGAATGACAGCAGCTGTTGCTTGGACTGTAGCCTGGCTTATTTATGTTAAAATGTACAATGTAGTAGGCATGGTGCTTTCACAGCGCTGGGCTGGCTCTGCTTCTTGGGTCCTCCATACCTTAGCTGCCTCCTTGCTGAGCCATCCATTGTCTCTGAGGCTCAGAGTCAGCCATACTGAGTGGCTTAGGCCCAGCTTCGCATTCTTTTCACCAGCCTTCCTCTGTTTTGCCTAGAGATTTCTCTGCTATCTAGCCAGTGGTTCTGGATCTTGCCAAGGTAGTCTAGCCAGAATGGTAGGGATCGATGCCAGCACGAGAGAGGCCTGTCAATCCAGGCAATTGACTTACAGTAGTCAGTACGGTATTTGTTCATTTTTACTATTCCTTTCTTTGGGGAGGGGCCGTGGCTCAGTGGT
>NW_015252230.1:0-500 GCF_001447785.1 Gekko japonicus | reverse complement strand
TTTTTTCTTTTTGATAAAAGAAATAACAGAATCGCAGGACAGTGAACATCATAGTTGTCACATAACCTGTTTTCTGGTTGTGATACTGCTTAAATAGTTATATTGGGGGATGATGATGTATCAAACGATAGTTTACCCAGCAAACTCCATAGGACCTGGTGTGATGTGTTCATTGAGGTCTTTTTTCCCTGTGTGTCTGACATGAAACAGCCGTAAAACAAGGCAGTCTTGTGGCATCTTAAATTTTAAGGCATTTATTGTGCATGAGCCAGCTTCATGAGACGCATGAAGACAGTGAGGGGCCTGGAAACATATTTTCATGCATGAGAGAAATTGGTGTTAACAAGGCTCAAATGAGCACATCTTGAAAGCAGGGGGTGCCATACACAGATCATTCAATTGACATAGCCAGGCAGATTTGACTCTTGCAGTCTATTGTTTGTTCTGCACAGCCACCATATGGGAGAGCACAATTACCTGTAAGGGTTGTAAGTGGTCAG
>NW_015252229.1:0-500 GCF_001447785.1 Gekko japonicus | reverse complement strand
AAAAACACTTGGCGGGCACCAGAAAAGGAATCGGGGGGGGCGCCCCGGCGCCCACGGGCACCAGGTTGGGGACTCCTGGCTTATAGAAATAACAGCCACAGTGAAGAGTGGTAAAGGCAGTCTTTCCGCCCACCCTTCCAAGACACACTTATATAGGAAGTGGAAATGCTAATCAACGTCAGCACCTGGGCGCCGAACCAGCGGTTATAAATTATTCTGGATTGATTAATGAGGACTTGCAATCTTGCCTCTGAGGAGTTCGTGATCATGAATGCATAAACCTGGGGGCAACTGGTGACTGATGCAGAAGTGGCTTTCTTATAACGATGCCCAGTTTGCAAAATCTGAAAATGGAAAGAGTTATGTGTAGCTGGCACGCACCCCCAGTCGAATGTTAACTGCCAGGTCCAGAATATAGCTTTAGAATAAACAAGCTAAAACAAAAATGATCGTTTTACGAGCTGGGGACGTGCGGGGACCCACGGGAGAGTGGAAAATGT
>NW_015252228.1:0-500 GCF_001447785.1 Gekko japonicus | reverse complement strand
GGTATTTAAAGTGTACAACTACCGAGATAATGTGCACAGGATGGGAATGCCTATAGTGAACTTGGGGTATTTATAACCACCTTTCTTTGATGAAATTGTACACTTTGCATCTTCCCTGATGACAAGAAAGAAATGCTATTTTCAGCTCTTCAAGGTGATCCAGCGACAATGTTGTTCATGGCACAGGTAAGTGCCGCTGGCGAAGGAGAGATGGCAGAGCAGATACACTGGGAAGGAACTTGCTAGTAGGTGAAAAACTGCATTTTCCTAATGACGTAACATGCTATTCATGCAGAAGAAACTGGATTTTTGTGTAGTGAAAAAACACTGGCAAAATGCAATCTCCTGCAACAGAAACTGTTTACCCGGTAACAAAATTTTGCATTACGTGAAATCTTGTAACAGAAATTACATTTTCCTGGTAACAAAATTTGGCATAATGCAATATCCTGTAACAAACTTTTTCTTTAGTGAAAGATGTCTGGTCCTCCTATTAAACA
>NW_015252227.1:0-500 GCF_001447785.1 Gekko japonicus | reverse complement strand
TGGACACCACTGCTATTTTAAAGCATAATGAGGTGATTTAAAAATTATGCACAGGGCAGCAGGATAAGATGCTCTCATTACCCCCTGTAAGGGCTGCACCCTCCACAGATGTTTCAGCACTTGAAACAGCATGGGGGGCAACAGGAGTACCTCATCTAGCTGTGCTGTACACCCAATCAGGATCAGACCCTTGCAGCATTTTTAGATGGCATCATTAGGCTTTAAAATGGTGGCGGCATTCACAGGCCAAACCCAAGGAATGCAACACATCTAGTTTTGGCACTACAGCTGCTGTACCTAACACCACTATGGTGATTTAAGGGGGTTTAACTTACTGTATTCACTGTTTGACATTAAGAGGCCTTCTTTGTATATTTAGGTGGGCTAGGCAAGTAATGTTAGATTTTACTGAGTCTTCCAGCATACGTTTGCCAAATGCTAGACTGCAAACATGTCCTTTATGGACACATATTAGGGTTGCCAAGTCGAAATGTCTTACC
>NW_015252226.1:0-500 GCF_001447785.1 Gekko japonicus | reverse complement strand
CACACACACACAAGACAATTGGGCAATCGAATCAAGCAGGGCTGAGGGAAACCACCGAGCCTCCTCCCACATACCCATGCAGGGAAGAAGGGAAGGAATTCACTAATCCTTCCTGGAACAAAACACCCTTCTAGACATCTACAGTCGCTCATTTTAACCTTTTCCTTCACTGGAGAACAGAACGTCGTATTCAGATAGTCAGCCTTAGACTCTGCCTCAGCGCACATCAAACTGCTTTGCCCCTCCAGGTTTGGGAACATTTGGTCCTGGACACCAGCTGTTTGACGATCAGGATCGTTGGCATTGCTTCGGTGTTATCTCTTGTGCTATCCTGCCCCTGGTCTTTGTTGTGGTTATGAACAGGCTCCGTCTCGGCATGCTCCTGGCCTGGCACCGTTTCGTGCGCACCTGAGTCCCATGCGTGCTATGAGGAGCACTCAGGACATTTCTGTCACGAAGACTATTTAGGGTTGCCATCTACAGGTTGGGAGATTCCTGGC
>NW_015252225.1:0-500 GCF_001447785.1 Gekko japonicus | reverse complement strand
GGGGCTATGGGCCATAGTGAGAGAAAGAGGGAATGATTAAGAAAAAGGGAGAAACTAGTTCTGAGCTACCCAATCCAGAAGAGTGTGCGCAGTCTCCTTAGTGGCAGAAGTAAGTTAGATGGAAAACCTGACCTGAAGTCTATGGCTGAATCCCAGATCTTATATACCTAATTTCCGATCCTTGCGTGTGGGTGAGTGCCCCTTGTGATTGTGGAGTCAAATTAAATTTTCTTATTTGCTAGTTTCAGGATAGAAGAACCTTCTTTGCTTTACCCATATTTGTTTGGGACAAAACTAACAGTGACCTGAGATTAATCTGACATCCTGATTAACTCAAAAGAATATTTACTTACAGATGTGTTTGGACACAGGAGATGACTTTTTGTTCTTATAATTAACCCAGGAAGAGGACTAGGTTACCCTCTTGGGTGTGTTACACATTTATCTTAAGAAAATCCCTTAATGCCTTCTAAAGAAGAGGAAATTGGATTTATACCCTG
>NW_015252224.1:0-501 GCF_001447785.1 Gekko japonicus | reverse complement strand
TGCGATCCCCCCCCAAATCGACCTCTGGGTGTAGTTCTTAGAGTGTCCTCACTCTGCCATGTAAGTTCACTGGGTGACCTTGGGCCAGTCACACACTCTCAGCCTAACCTCCCTCACAGGGTTGTCGTGAGGATAAAATGGAGGTGAGGAGACGGGTGTAAGTCACTTCAGGCCCCTGCTGGAGAGAAAGGCATGGTGCAAATGAGGAAATTAAATAAATAATAAATGACATCTGGGAGGCCTGACAAGGTGTCTGGAAATCTTGCGAGGTATTGGTGAGGTATCATGTTCCACACACAGAGGACTTCACATAAAGTGCCTGGGTTCAAAAGAAAAGGGAACATATTTTAAAGACAGGATCTTTAAAATCCCATCCGTGTCTGGTAGAAGGGTAGGGTTTTCTAGCAACTTCTGAAACGCAAACATGTTTGGTTGGAGCCAGATCTTGTGAGGTCCGCTCAAGGATCTCCAGTCTCACCAGCTCCCAGTCTGACACTCTGT
>NW_015252223.1:0-500 GCF_001447785.1 Gekko japonicus | reverse complement strand
TATCTGCAGCTGCACCAGCAACAGGGAAGTCACAAAAACTTGTCCCTGGGTAGAAGACATCATTGACATCATTAAGAAAACTTCAGTATAGACCACATTTTCACATTGTATACTAGCCTGTTTTTATAAATATTCTGTGTTTTAAGAGTTTATGTACTAGTAATTTTTTTAAATAAAACAGCTCATAGCTTTCTAAAATATATTTATAAAATGTAAAGGCCTGTGCATTATGGCCCATATGTGACATTTTATCTTGATGGGAAAAATACACTGTTTCCAAATACAGGCTTTAACAATAAAATTAACGTTTGTTTTACATAAAGTAAAACAACTTTGTCTCCTCTTGCCAAAATGAATGAAAGCTTACTATTTAATTCAGGGTTGTCATATATTTCATAGACTTAATTTTATGCACAACCACTGAAACTCTATATGGAACAAAGCCTACGCTACATATGATCAGAAACTTCCGCTAAAACAGTGAGGCTTGTGAATAAAAA
>NW_015252222.1:0-500 GCF_001447785.1 Gekko japonicus | reverse complement strand
GCCTTGGCAGCCAGAACCTTACAAGTCAGCCCCCTTCAAACGCCCCATAGACCCAGGCCTTAAGACAGGCCTTATATGCACTGCTACAGGGGTCCAAAAAACCCAGTCCAATTTTTGTCCTTCAATCTCAGCAAGGCAGGCGAAGCGGCAAGAATCGGTCACTGTCCCCTAGAACCTCTCTCCTAGCTCAGAAGCAGGGTGTTTGACTTTCTCCAGGAGAGTTTCCCTCCTCCCCCAGCTCCTGTCCTTTCACATTACTGTGAATCGTTGGGTCTGTGGCGGAACAGCCCCGCTCTGCCCTGCAAGTTCTATACCACCGTGCCCTCTGAGGCATCTGGGCACCAGTGATCATCCGAGGTGTCCTCCTGGCGTGTGCCACTCACCTGGCTTTTCCCTCGGTTCTCTCGGTTCAGCCATTGCCCCCAGCTGGCCTTCGTAGGAATTGTCCGCTGAGAGGGCCAGGGTCCCAGTTTCCTTTCCCTGTGTTGCCATTCTGAGGC
>NW_015252221.1:0-500 GCF_001447785.1 Gekko japonicus | reverse complement strand
ATATATCCTTTGCACACTTGCTGGGAAGTAAGTCCCATCAAACTCATTGTGAGTTCCTGTTGCATATGCATGTACAGAACTGGGTGGCAGCAATACCAATTCTTAACTGAATTGGATTGGAAAGCAGGGCAGCAATCAGGCACCTCTCAACAAGAAAGCAAAACAAAAATTGAAAGACAAACTGCCACAGGAAGTAATCAGCCAGCTCCCCTTCCCCTTATTACAGCACCAGCAATAACATGATCAGGGCTCACTGTGCGACAGAGAGCTTCTTCAGTTGCTTGTATGGACTAGAATGTCTTGTTTGGAGCTCCCACTCTTCCAATCAGGTGATTAGAGGACAAGGGCTACTTTGCATGAGAGCATTCCTTCGAAACAGCAGCTGGAGACAAAGGTGTTGCAAGCCCTCCCCAGCTTATTTCCAGTTTAGGTTCTAGCTTGTAATGCTACACATAGGTCACGATCACACAGAGAATTAGCTGCGCCATAGGCGTGAATGC
>NW_015252220.1:0-500 GCF_001447785.1 Gekko japonicus | reverse complement strand
CCTTCCAACGCTATGATTCTAAAGGGACAAAACGTTACAATGACCAACGCTGTCCTTCTCTTTGTAGGTGGTCCATCGCTTCTCTGTCTCGGGAGCCTACTACTGTTCCTCCTCCTCGGCTGCCATGGGTCTGGAAGCGAAACCTGTCGCCGCCCCCCACCCCTACTGGCCTCGAGACTTGGAGCTCCAACACTACATCCCCAACGACCGCCCCATGTGGCAGATCTTGACTTTCCTCTTCTCCGTGTCGGGGGCCATCCTGGCATTGACCTGGCTGGCGGTGGGATGGTGGAACCGGAAGGACGCCCCCTTTGGGGTGTGGCGCTCCCTGGCCCTCTGCTGGTTCATGGTCTGTGGTTTCATTCATGGTGTCATCGAGGGCTGGTTCAGCCTCTACCACACAGAGATCCCAGGAGACCAGTCCTTTCTCTCACAGCTGTGTAAGTCGTCTTGGGATATGCTGGGTTGGGTGGGGAGGCGATGTAATAATAATAATAATA
>NW_015252219.1:0-500 GCF_001447785.1 Gekko japonicus | reverse complement strand
AGCTTTGATAATACAAAGACATGGTTATTATATCACGGCTGTCTTTTGTTGTTTACCGTTCCGACCTGTGATCTCTCTTACTTTTAACCACCTGGCGGTTGGCAACTGTAGCTACGAACCACAAAGACTAAATGGAACCTCCAGGTACAGAAGTAACTCTGTGAAACCAAGTGGTGTGGGGGCGCAACTAGAAAGGGAGGTTTTGGCTTCCGTGGCCAAATTTCACTTGTAGTCTTCCCAGCGGCATTTCATTGGCCGCTGTGCGCTGGTCCAGATGAACCGTTGGTCTGATCCAGCAGGGTTGCTCTAGTTCTTTTGATTTAAACACAATGTGGACAGGACAGAAGAACTCCCCCTCCAACTCTTGCTGGTCTCGAAAGGGCTACTGGACTCTAATCTAGCCGTTCTACTATAGACCAACATCAAAACATGTCTATAGTAAATTTGCAAACTGTAACCTGTCAGCACTTTCTCGTTTCTATTTTACTAAAGGCAACCAA
>NW_015252218.1:0-500 GCF_001447785.1 Gekko japonicus | reverse complement strand
GACTGTGCGGCTGAACAACAACAACAGCTATTCCAGATAGTTCCCAGTGGCCAGTCACACTGTCGATATTCTTGGCTTTAGAGACTCCCAGGTATTCCTGGGCTTCTTGTATCATGAGAAACGGAGTCCTCACCTGTGAACAGGCTCTCGGGCCTTGCAGGTTTCAGCCTAAACAGCAGGGATATGGTTCTATCTATCTATCTTTCTGCTCTTACAGGAAACGAGAGAGTGGCAAAGGGTGTCAAAAGTTGCTTCAGTGCCCAGGATGGTTCTCAGTATAAGAAAACATAGTTACAGATGATGCCAGGGGACCTCCCCAATAACACCCCAAGTCTTGGAGCAGGTGGCAGTCTACATAGTGTAGATTGGTCAACCCTGCACCACCACTTCCTCCAAAGGATTTGTATGGGGGCAGTGGCTAGACCCCTATCAACAACATTTAGATTGCAGCCTGCCCTGAGGTCTGGAGTACAAGAGCTCAGTCTTGACCGTTTGAGGAC
>NW_015252217.1:0-500 GCF_001447785.1 Gekko japonicus | reverse complement strand
TATAAGTGGATGAAGACTTAGATACAAATATAATCATGTCTGTATTTTGCATCAAAGTGCTAGACTCCCTGTATTTTCTCTCCCATAGAAATTGCTTTCTTGAATTCTGGCCTCTCTGTGGGGTTCAGGTTGCTGAACTCCTTTGGCTGATCTCAGGTGTTTCAGAAAACCTAGGAAGGCAAGAGTTATCTCCTCTGCTTGCCACTGAGTACTACGATTAGCTCAATCAATGGCATCAAGGTTTTTGAAACCGTTCCCCACACAACTGTAAAGGAATTAAAGGCTTTTAGATGTAACCCGGGGCTTTTAAATAGTGCCTTGTTGAATACATATCAATTGAGTTTTTTTGAGTCCTTAATGAAGAGAAACAAATTGGACTTGTGCTTATAAGGAAAGATATGCTCTGCATGTAGAAAGCTTAATAGAATGTTTACATTTTCCTGGGGTCTGAGCAACCCGCACTATAATCAGGGCCAGTGTTCCTTCCCTCTAAGCTGAGT
>NW_015252216.1:0-500 GCF_001447785.1 Gekko japonicus | reverse complement strand
CTGAACTGGGCCTCAGCAGCCTGGAAATTGAGTTCCCAGCAGGGAATTCCAGTAAATATCTGTACCGCATATCTGGCAGCCATGAGGACTTTATAACATGTGAATAAGCCCTAATCTTCTTGCTCTGGTCTCTCTGTCTCTGGCAAACATCTTTCTTTCTAGTAGACCTTCTTGTTCCCCTTCATAACAAACATTTTATGCGCAAGAAAAGGGTACAGTGTGTGGGAAGCTGATCTTATAGTTATGGTTAGTATGCAAAAATGACATGAAAGAACTTTCTGTGAGTTCTATCAGTTCATCATCACTTGACTCTAAGGGCAAAGTCTAGTCAATGAACAGCAGAAGAGAAGTCTGTGTTATATCTAGAGACCCAAGTCATTACACAGATTACTGGCCAAGCTGGGATAAGAACTTAGAGCATCTGCCAAAATGCACTGACTAAGGCTGCTTGAATAATGTTGCAACCTTGACTATGCAAGCAGCTAATATACAGTTAACAG
>NW_015252215.1:0-500 GCF_001447785.1 Gekko japonicus | reverse complement strand
AAAAATCTGGGATTTTCAGGAACTTTGTGTATCCTGTACTATATTCTGTGGGACTTCTGTGTTCCCCTCAAATGGCGACATTCACACGGTGGATGCTCTCTTTGCCCCCCAGGTCCAAGGCAGTGTACCATCCAGTTTTTAAATTCCTGTTGCCATCACATGGATTTTAAGATCAATTACCTGCCAAGTTTTGTAATTGCTTTGTAGTTTTCTTGTTAATGGCACAGACATAAAGCAAGTGAATGAAAATATAGCATTGCTGAAGTCAGTGGGAGTTTTGTGGCTGGTTTCCACTAAGGCAGGATTTCACACACAAGTAGTTAATCATGTTGGCTACAGGACCGTACAGCGTAGAAAGACAGAAGTCTCAGGAATTCTAAACTCATTTTGGAAAGAAATGCTTGTTGCAATCATAAAAGTGCTAATAATGTGATAATATCGGCTTCATCTGCCATTAATGCCTATCTAATGTGCATAAATTAAACAATGCATTTCACCCA
>NW_015252214.1:0-500 GCF_001447785.1 Gekko japonicus | reverse complement strand
GGTAGAATTTCATTTCCTTCTGCCTTGTGGCAGCTTTTGCACCTGCACAGTAGTGAAATCTATTTTTCTCCAGGCTGATAGATCATTGTCTCAGATAATTGAATGTCACTAAGGTAGTTGGTAAACTACAGCTCCCATGAGTCTGTACAAAACTTTGGATGTGTGAAGTGTAGCAGTTCCAGACAGATTTGCGGACATTAATGTTGATCAGGCAGACACAGATGAACACCTAATGGTAAGACTTTAAAAATAAATGCTTATTTTATTAATTCTTCATTTAGAATACAGCAAGATAACAATGGGTTGGAAGGTTGATGTTAAATGTGTATGTCTGTATGCATGCATGGAAAACAGCCCAGTAAATAGGTGCAAGCTGCTCATGAGCAATATGAACTGCCTGCCATATCATTGGACCCCCACTCACAATGGGCAGGTGGGAAATAGGCTGAACCAGCATGGGTTAAGCATTACATTTGGCTATATATTTGGTGCTTGGGGGG
>NW_015252213.1:0-500 GCF_001447785.1 Gekko japonicus | reverse complement strand
CTATGATGCCTGCAAAATACCTTTAAATTTCAGAGTACTGAATAAGGAGCCTCTTTTTATTCAAGAAAGTCTCTGAGAATGAAAACAAATGTTCTTTCAAGGCAAATACTCCCTGGGATGTTCCTGAATCAAACATCATGCTCCATTCTTGTGATAGGTAGCAGTTGAATGCAGAGAAAAAAGCAACTTGTCTGAGTGATGAGAATTCCCATAGCATGGCAAAAATATGAGCTGAAGGTAGTTTCAGCCGAGAGCCTGACTGCTTCACCTATATTGCTTTTAATCGGGCGTGCAGCTTTGGTGATTGGGTCTTTAATATGTGACAAACATCTGATCTGTTTTCCATTCTTCAGGCATGTCTTGTTTCCTTTCTTGTGCCAGGGGGATGATTACAGAGCGCTTTGTCAATAATCCAGCAAACCTATCATACAGTAGATCAATGGGAGGTGGTTTTGTCCTAACCAGCCTTAGTGTTACAGCCAGGGAATGCCAAAGAGATA
>NW_015252212.1:0-500 GCF_001447785.1 Gekko japonicus | reverse complement strand
AATATTTTTTGTGTAGCATGTTTGGCCTCTATCCACAAGAATATATTAAACATGGCATCCTTTGTGATTTTCCTTAGGAAAAGATGTGATGTGTGCATGCACATTTGCTAGTCATACTGTGATTAGATCTAAGACCAGGGTGAAGTTTCCTTAGGTCACCGGGTTATCACCTCAACAAAGCAGATGAAAGCAGTGCATCCATTCCTTAGGAGGCTTACTCCTAGAGCAAAGGCTTTTAGTTCTACAATGCACTGTGCTACATTGCCTTCTGTTTCAGTATTAATAATTGCCTCTTGCACCCATGCCAGCAAAACAGGTCAGGAGGAGAAAGCAAACATAGAGACATGAAACATTACTTCCAGAGAGTACTTTTCCAATGGTGAAAGAGGCTTGGAATGACAATAATTCTCTCTTTTTTAAAAAAAGTGTGAAAAAATACAATTTCTTCAGCTACTCAGCCAACTTTATATTCCTGTGAATGTGTGATATGGAAAAAAAAA
>NW_015252211.1:0-500 GCF_001447785.1 Gekko japonicus | reverse complement strand
TCCAACTTTCTGAAGGGCTTCGGAACTGGGGAGGGGGGAGACAACTGCGGGAGTTGATTTCCCCTCTCTCCTCATCTAAACTACTTGTCTTAATCAGGAGAATGCTGAATGAACCAATAAAATGACTAAAGTCCTTTTGCAACAGATGAAAATCCAATTAACAGGTTCATGGCACACTTTCTCACCTGAATAATGCACTTTTTGGTTAAAGGGCCATCTTGTTTACCCAATTCAGAGGGGAGGCATTTTTGGAAATCTTTCTCTCTGATATGCTTTTGCCGTTCAGTCAGAGACAAACGTGCATTGCTTGGAATAACCTGCAGTCAGACACTAAATGCCTTTCGTATGGCTTGTTGTGCCTCCAGTCCTGAGCAGAGTTCCGGCCTTCTAAGTCTGAAGTTAGTGGGCAGGTGGGGTGGGAAGAACTGCATAGGGTTGGTCTATAAAAAGATAGAAGTCAAGGTTCTCCCAACTCCAACTGTACTGTGAGCTGTGGTTCT
>NW_015252210.1:0-500 GCF_001447785.1 Gekko japonicus | reverse complement strand
CTGGCTCTACAAGCCTATGAAACGTTGGAGGCATCTTCTCCGTGTCAAGCCAAATTCATGTTTGTTGCACTAACCTTTTATATTTTAGAGCAATGGAGAAAGGAGAATCGTGTATATTGGCATGAGTTTGTGAGAGGAAACCCAGCATTACAATGTTCTGGCTAAGTAGCTAGATAAGGTGTTTATTTAAACATCTCAAGTTGAGCACCTAAAAAAGAAACCGCGAGAGCACCAGGAAAGGTGTTACAGAACTGTAACTCTTCTTTCTATAATCTTCTCTGCAATCCAGTCAAAGCAGGAAGAGTGTGTGGGTGCGGGTGTGATAACTACTATATTTCACTTTCAATCCTCAACTAATTCATTACATTGAGAGCAACATTAGGAAGAGTGAGAAGGTGACCTGACCTGCAAACTGTTACCCAAGAAGTCTCAAAGCAGAGCTAGTGTAGCCCTGTTCACTTTTTACAGTGAACACATGTATATCCTGCGTAGATCAGTTT
>NW_015252209.1:0-501 GCF_001447785.1 Gekko japonicus | reverse complement strand
GGAGATCTGGAATTGCAACTGACCTCCAGGGCTCAATCCCCCCGGAGAAAACGGCTGCTCTGAAGGGCGGAGTCTATGGCAGACCCTCCTGAAGTCCATTCCCAAATCCCCTGGATTTCCCCCGTCCTGAGTTGGCAACCCTGTCACCCAATCCCAGCTCTGCCCTGGATCTGCCTCCGACCAAGGTGTTCTCCACATGGGGATGGGCGTCTGTAGTCTCTCTGTTGCTGCTGCTGTGGCTGCTGCTAACAGCACAAGAGCGACGGGAAGGGATGCCAACCTCCAGGGGGGACCTGGGGATCTCCCAGAATTACAGCTCATCTCCAGACTACAGGAAATGGATGCTTTGGAAGGTGGAGCCCCTCAGCCCCACCAGTGGCCACTGGGCACCCTAGAAACGGCGCTTCCAGAGGGTAGGTTCCCCCACAGTTTTCTGTCCCACGGCAGTCGTTATGAGAACATCTGAAGAAGTGAAAACTGGCCTAAAACAAATAAAATGAA
>NW_015252208.1:0-500 GCF_001447785.1 Gekko japonicus | reverse complement strand
GACTCTCTCTGTGTTGGAACACAGCTGCAAAGTTCAAGGTGGCAGAAAAGGAGTGGGGACTGGAAGGCAAGTAATCCAGCACCAAGCACAGGAAACGTGGGTGCTAACATACATTAATAGCTTTGGAGTAAGACAATGGTTTACCGTCTCACACCACGTTAGAATGCTACACCTCAAAGGCACAGAAAATGGTTAGATAATAAACACTTCCTCTTAAAGCAGGAAAGTTTGAAAGGGGGGGGGGGACGAACTCTCCTGAAGGAAGATTATAAATTTTCTGAACACAGAGAAGAACTTCCTTTTTCTCTTCTGTCTGGAGCAGCTCTTTGGAGAGACACAAGCCATACAGGACTACATTTTACATAGCGACTCCCTCTTGTCCACATGGTGAGGTACTGTGGGGAGAAGTCCCAACCCCGAGACCTAAGATAATGCTGACCTTCAAACTACAGCAACTTTAATTAAAGCTAGCCTGTCATATATAAACATTGGTTAGGATA
>NW_015252207.1:0-500 GCF_001447785.1 Gekko japonicus | reverse complement strand
CTCCTCCTCCTCCTCCTCCTCCTCACACACACACAAATAATCACCCAAAGACAAAGCTAAAGCTTTGACCTGTTTTCCATCCATACCAGCTTGCTGACAGCAATCTGATTTTTAATATGCTCTGCTAGAATGCCTTCATGTACAATCTTCAAACTTGTCAGCTCGCCTTCTTCTTCCCCACCCCACCCCCGGCAGCGATTTGTGTGCAGGACTGATCGGGGGTCTCGGAGTAACGCCAAGCGGGAACATTGGTGCTAACGGAGTTGCCATCTTCGAATCGGTAAGACACTCTTCTTTGGAAACAGAACTCTGGGAAAGCTAGATTCGAATCCAGTAGCATCCTAGAGACGAACAAGATCTGGGCTATATAATCTCGGGGAACTTTTGACTCTAAAGGTTATACGCCGAATATCTTCTTGGTTTCTAAGGTGCTAGTGGACTTTCCAAAAAAACCCAGAATTTAAAATCGCAATTTATTTACTTATTTATTTAATTAGATT
>NW_015252206.1:0-500 GCF_001447785.1 Gekko japonicus | reverse complement strand
AGTGAGCCGTGACTCACGCAAGCTCATCCTCGGCCTCAAATTTTGTGAGTCTTTTTAAGGTGCTGTTGGACTCTTCTTTTCTGCCGCTGTAGACAGACTAACGCGGTGATCCGTCTTGATCTATCCCCATGTAGGGAGAGGTGGGGCTTAGCGAGAGCTGCTGGCTTACAGCCACCCAGGCCATTCACGGTGACCCTGAGAGATCTGGACACAGGCCACCCAGCCCTTCATCAACACAGGATACTGCTTTGGTGCACCTCCCTCTTCCTACTTCCCCTTTCTGCGCTTGTTTGTTAACACAGCCCCACTTAAGCTCTGCACTGGAACTGCTCCTCTCCAAGGCGGTCCTTCCCCGGATCAGGGTCCAGAGCTGGCATTTTTAAATCCTCCCGTGGCGAGGCTGAGAAAGGGTGCACGGGCCGAGTGGCAGAGCAGCGCGGCACGCCTCCCTCCTCACCTGGTCGTAGGAACGGGACCTGCGGAGCTTCACCAGGGTGGCC
>NW_015252205.1:0-500 GCF_001447785.1 Gekko japonicus | reverse complement strand
GGCTTCACAGCTATGAATAAGCAGATCAAAGGGGCCCTAAATGAAGAGCATGGCCACTAAGCAAGACGGAAGTTCAATTGCATTAGCTTTTCACTTAGAAGGCGGCTTCACAGCTCGAGGGCTGTGGGTCATATCGATCTTTTCTTCTCCGGGGCCTCCAGTAATTCGCAGAGCCTATTTAAGATCTGAGCCGCTCCTCTTCTTCTGGTTTTTGTCACCCCGGATTCTCAACGTGCTTGGGCGGTTTTCAGGTCCCTCTGTAGGACAATGGGATGAATATGTCTCGCAACGGGACAATCAGACATTCTGAGGGAGAGGTTCAAATCTAGTGGTGGATATGGGCATGGCGACCTCGGAAATCGTGTTTTCTGGTACGTGCTTAGAAGCTGAGATTATAAAATAATCCTCAAGAAATGAGATAAAACCAAGCACTGAAATGAGATACACATTCTCTGACTGCAGCAATGGGGCGGGGGGGGGGACCATCTCTTGAACTCTAG
>NW_015252204.1:0-500 GCF_001447785.1 Gekko japonicus | reverse complement strand
AAAGACTACTCAGTCATCTGGGGCCCACCAGGAGGCTGGCATTGTACCGTCCAGGCACATATGAATCACCTCATCAAGAATTTGGCCTAACAGATGATGTTCTAGTCAGGCACAGTGCCTCAGTTCTTAGCAGTTTCCTACAACCTAAAGAGGATGGGGGGGGAGATCTTTCATAGACCACGTTCCACTGGTCAAAGAACCTTCACCTTCTCTGAGTTTGGCTTTGTCCATAGGGCCAGGAGAAATATAAAGGGCTATAAACTTGTAGCGGAAGACATGCTTGGCATGAGGAAGACCCCATCTCTTCTCAGGTTGCAAGTACTGAGAAAGATCTCAGCCTGAGTCCTGAATATCAAGAAAGCTCTCCATCTCAGACCATAGAGAGCTGCTGCCAGTTGGAGCAGAATATTCATCTTAGAGGGACTGACCTGATTTAAGGTAACTTTGTGTATGTTCCAGGTTGGAAGTACCATCAAAGGGCAACAAAAGGTCACTTACTC
>NW_015252203.1:0-500 GCF_001447785.1 Gekko japonicus | reverse complement strand
GTGCCTCCTGAAGGAAGCTGGTTAAGATGGTCATAAGTAGCTACCCTTTGCCAGGTAATGCTTTGTTGTTCTCTTAAGTAGGGCAAGTCAGAATGGGCATTAGAGCACTGCAGCAGTACAAACCATGTGAGTAGTACACGCAGGGGGAGAGATGAATTAGATGTCCGCCACCTCAGCCAAAAGAATTACGAAGTTATTTCTGCAACAAGTGAGAAGGGTGACCCCCACCAGTTCAAAAGTAGCTCAGACTGGTCCAGAGTTTAATAGTAAGTAAGCGTTTGGTTTGCCACATTCGACCATTCAAATCCAACAAAGGGGCTCTTTGCGAACAGCCAAAGTGACGCTCAGGCAGTCCTCATTTAACTTGATGAATGTGGAATATGAGGATGCAGATGTGCATTTACGTTTGGAGTGACTTTCATGAAACAAAGCAAACCTAGAAGTGGATCGGAGCCAAAAACACCATACCTCAGCAGCAGCATGCCCTTCCGAACAGGCTT
>NW_015252202.1:0-500 GCF_001447785.1 Gekko japonicus | reverse complement strand
AGAAAAGCAATTGCATGAGGAGGAGGGAGGAGACACCAAACTACAAGGAAGGATGCAAAGGTGAGTAAAATCTAAATCTGCAGGTAACCCTGTTGCAAATGAATGAATCAGAGTTCTGATACTCTAAGATCAGAGGTCTGCTGTGGCTCAAGGATATGGGTTATTTAGTTAACAGCCATTTCACTGTCTACCTACTTCTACCTACCAGAATTCCTATGACTTGATGTGAGTTAGTTGGCAACCTTAGTTTCTAATAATTAGTTTAAACATATTTAACCCTGCAGAGTAAAGGTCAGGGATGCATGCTGAACTCTATTTTCTATCCTTACATGCATGATTAAATGGTAATTAAATTTTAATGAAAAGTGTAGGCTGATTACAATTAACATAATCACACTAGTCAGTTATGTCCTCATGGTGTTTTACATGCTGTGCTAAGCCAGCAACACAATAGACCCTTGATGGGGTCCAAACATTTTGTGAGCAAAAGACATCTGCAT
>NW_015252201.1:0-500 GCF_001447785.1 Gekko japonicus | reverse complement strand
CTCTGTTTCTTCTAGTACATAAAGCCCCAATGTGCCTACACAGTTGATTCTCACATATTTCTTGGAGTGTAGAGAGCAGTCAGAGGATTGCATGCTAGCTATGTTAAGAGGGAATAATTAATTAAGAATTAAGAATAACTTTACAGCTTTATCTGTGGTTTAGTTGGTTATTGAGTGAAAGACTTCTGAGAGTTTTTCTTTTGCACAACAGTTATAATAGCTTCTTATATCTCAAATATTTTTAAAGAAAGCAAAATCTTTGTACATTAAGTGCTGTGAAGTTGCTTCCAACTTATGACGACCCTGTGAATGAATGACCTCCCAAACACCCTATTGTGAACAGCCTTGCTCAGGTCGTGCAAACTGAGGGCCAATGGCCTCTATGATGGAGTCATGTTGAGTCCTCCTCTTTTTCTTCTGCCTCCAATTTTTCCTAGCATTATTGCTTTTCCCAGGGACTCTTGTCTTCTTAGAGCAAAATCTATTGGAATGTTAATTGT
>NW_015252200.1:0-500 GCF_001447785.1 Gekko japonicus | reverse complement strand
AAAACAAGCCTTGCAATGCCCCCTTCGACTTTCCAAGAAGCTCAATAGGTGCCTAGAGAAGTACTGGTAGGTGCCCATGGGTGCCATGTTGAGGAACTCTGGTTTAGAGTATAAATTTATTTCACATGGGGCATTGGCCACCATTGGGTACCACTATAACTCTGCCTCAATTAAAAATAGGTCTTAAACATACGTTCATCATTCTCCTGCATCTCTGCATGTTCGGGAAAGACTGGTAGTGGCAGACAAGCTTTCTTTCGGGGGAATTTGGCTACTATTACTTCTCATCCAGGAGTTCTTACCAAGCTCCTGAAGAACTCCAAAACATCTTAGATATGAAAATAGCTGACAGAACTCTATTCTGTAAACAATGTTTTTTTTCCAGTCAGGAAACCCAGGTGAGCTATTAATAAGAGACATAGTACATAATGGACAGATATTTTCAAATTCCAGGTTTCTTCAAAAAGTTGGCTCTCCAGAAACATCAGAACATCCATGCC
>NW_015252199.1:0-500 GCF_001447785.1 Gekko japonicus | reverse complement strand
GACTCCTTTGTTAAGTAGCTGACTTAACAATCCACATCAGGCCTCCTTACTGCTATGGTGCAGCACCATAGTCCTGTTTCCTATAGCAGCTGTGGAAGGAGGTTGGCCAGGGGACAGGGGGAGAAACAGGAAGGAGACATAGTGCCTCACTGCTCCAAATATTTTAAAGCAACAGAACACCTGGGCAATTGCAATACATAAGCACACATTCCAAAGTATTCAAACACATCAAAGTCATAATGCAAACCGTGAAGCGTGACTGTCATTTTTGTTCTGTTCTTTCTGTTATTTTCTGTGTTATTCAGAACTAAGCCTTCTGTATAGGGGCAGGCTACACATCACGCAATTCATCACTCCTTCTGTAAATACATCACATCACCCTTATCACTGAAAGCACATTTCTTAGCGCTTTCTCTAACCTTTTTCATAGCTCATTGCTCTTAGCATCAAACTCAAAATATACTCCAGCCGTGCACGACAAAACAGGCTGCTATTGGCAA
>NW_015252198.1:0-500 GCF_001447785.1 Gekko japonicus | reverse complement strand
TGCCCACCAGATGAGCTTCTTTGGTTGTTGGGACGGTCAGGAGGTCCTCTCCCGGTGATCTTAATTTTTGGGAAGGAATGTATGGGACAGGATGGTCCCAAGGTGGGGAAGCAAAGAAGAACCACAGCCTTGCATGTGGGGTTTCCACAACTCATTGGCTGCTTCCTTTCTTTCTGCAGCCGGGCCTCAAAATGTCAGCGTCACGTCAAGTGTCAGCACGTTCAAAGCTGGTCTGAGCATCACAGTGACGTGCCGCGCAGACGGAAACCCCTTCCCAGAATTTGGGTGGCAACTGCCTTCCACGGACAATGTGGAGTTCTCAGACAGCAACAGGAGAGTCACAATCCGTTCAGCTCAGAGCTTCCATAATGGGACTTACCGATGCCGTGCGCAGAATGCTTATGGCAACAATACGGCGGATGTTGATATCCTCTATGAAGGTACCGTGAATCCCCCATAAGAACATCAGAAGAGCCCTTCTGCATCAGACCACTGAGGGT
>NW_015252197.1:0-500 GCF_001447785.1 Gekko japonicus | reverse complement strand
TGCTCTGCCAGTGAACCACAGCCCCTCCTCTACCGCTATTAATATTTTTAGGTTTACGGAAGACCTTAAAATTCAGTGGTATTTACCTGGAAATGCTGGCTGCGGTTGCTATGGAAACGCATGTACTGGCCTCCACCTGAGCTAACCTGAGAGAAGAAAGGGATGTTTAATACACATGACATTTTTAATTATTGAAAAGAAAACCTACCAGAGGAATACGCTAATGGGACTAAATTCTGGGCTGTGCAAATATAAGTGGGCCTCTGGTCTGATGGAAAGGAATAAAATAACTCGTTTTGAGGTAGCCGGCTTCCAAGTTACAGCTGCTGCCGTTCACACAGGAGACAGGAAAATTAAAGAAGTGTCCGTCTGAAGAGTACTAATTGAGTGTTTATACCATTATGAAACCAATGGAGGCTTACAGGGAAAACCCTGGTTGCCGTAGTATATTTGCTGTATGTTTTTTGTTATATTGCAACCCTGTTTTTCCCCCTCCCCCC
>NW_015252196.1:0-500 GCF_001447785.1 Gekko japonicus | reverse complement strand
GCTTCAGACCGACAGGGCTACCCACCTGATTTTTTTTAAATAAGCCGTTTCCCTTTTCAACTTTAGTAACATAGCAACATGTGTTCACTAGGGGGCAGTACAACCACAGGTAGAGCAAAAGATCAGCCGTTTCTGTAAAGCTCCTCAAACAAAGACCTATAAGAGAGAAGCTTTCTAACCACAAATATAAAGCAGCCAAAGTACAACTGCCAGTTGCATATGGGTAGTCCACCCCCCCCTTAAATCGATTTGCTTTATGTTTCACTCCCAATGTGTTAACTGTTCAGGTAAACATGATTAAAACAGGCCAACGGGTTTAGACCAAACCCGTGCTGTCAGTTGTACACAAGGAGAAAAACATGGGCTTGAGGTCATTCCGGCAATCTTCTGTAGCAGAATAACAAGTGTTATTTCCCAAACTGTTTGCGCATCTCTGGTTGTGCTATAGACTGTTAATAAGCAGCGCAGCTCCTGTTATGAAAGCAAAAGGACAGGTCTGT
>NW_015252195.1:0-500 GCF_001447785.1 Gekko japonicus | reverse complement strand
CAAAGCTTGCTTACCAAGGATCAGATACCAGCTTTAACTGGTACATCTCTCTTTTGTGCAAAGGGAGAAGAAAAATTGCCGGACCTTCTGGCTTTTGTTGCGGGGAGGCCTGGGTCGAGAGGAGAACTTGAAGAGGGGGAGGTAGAGGGGTTGTGTGGGTGGTTACACTGAGGCAGTGTGTTAATCATCTGCAACATATGTTTCTTCTGGGGTGACTTGAGGAGTGCGATTTGCTCATTGCCTGCCTTGTGTCTGAGCTTCTGAGAGAATTCTTCCCCTGGGTCTAGTTGTCAAGGTGCCACATAGAAGTTTTGCTTTTCCCTAGAACCTGTGGCTTGACTCTTGTGCTTGAGTCATTCAAAACCATCTGCTCCATAACAACATAGTTATGCAAGACCAGGTAGTCGGCTGGCTGTAAACTGAGTCATGTTCCTCAAGAGGTGCCTTCTGAGAGTTAGTGTACTGCAGCCTTTAAAAGAATTTGAGCAGGGAAGGCACCG
>NW_015252194.1:0-500 GCF_001447785.1 Gekko japonicus | reverse complement strand
CCTTCCAACTTTAACATTCTATGATTCAATGAATGATACTACTGGATTCCAGAAGGCATGTGGTCTGCCAGGATAAGATGCCACTGGGCACCCCAAAGGAGCCAAACCCAAGTCTCTTGCTACCAGAGTTCCTTCTTTATGGGACTAGAGCTCCTTCCTCCGGAAGCACTTTTCAGAGTATTCTAGGCTTTTGCCTGGGAACTCATGGTCTTAGGCTGAGATCCAGTCTAAGGAACAACAGTGGATTAGGTTCACACAGGCCTCAAAACTGTCTTTGTGTGAAGAGGCCTGGTGGAACACCCTCCCCAAGTGAGATCAGGGCCTTGCGGGAATTCTTGTAACTCCACAGGGGCCTGTAAAACGGAGATGTTCTCCCAGGCCTATAGTTGAGGCGGGAGAGGTCTATCTACATTGGCCTCCCCTGCCCAGCCTTGCACTATTTATCTGGTACTAGTGTTGCTGCTTTCCTGGCACTTGCCCAGTATCTGGTTTTCATCTAT
>NW_015252193.1:0-501 GCF_001447785.1 Gekko japonicus | reverse complement strand
GGGATACGTTTCCCCTGAAAATCTGATACTGCCACCGATGACCTGGAGTCGACCTCCATGCTGCATGGAACGCTGTCTAGGTGGACGGTGACATGGACCTTTCCGTGACCACCGGTACGAAGGATGATCGAGGCGGATGACATGCTCGTTGTCATCTGACAGCTGGCTTCTCGGAGGGCTACTTGTGAGCATTGGTTCCGTGGTGGGGATGTCGGCGCTTGGTTCTTTGATGATCTGCAGACTTGGGCCAGATGGCCCCACCTCCCACAAACCAGAGGACCATCTGCAAAGTGATTGGCTTGTTACTTCCTGGGCTAGTAATACCATTGGATGTATTTGGATCCTAGCCCAGGATGAAGCTTAACATTACAAGTCAATGAGATGTTTCACATACATCATGCATTCCATGACAGCTATGGAATACACTACACAACCCCAGCACAACCTTAGGAACAAGATACAATGGGCATCCATGTCAGACTCCTCCTCGCATCGTAATAA
>NW_015252192.1:0-500 GCF_001447785.1 Gekko japonicus | reverse complement strand
GTGGTCCAGCTCTACCTCAAGCCGTGATACTGTGCTTGTGCTGGGAGGGCAGAACTGCTTCAGCAGCCTTCAGAATGCTGTACAAGGCATCAAGAGTAACTTGTCCTCCCTCACTGCCTGCTCCCACTCCCCTGTCTTCTTACTGTTGTGGTAGATACCTGGAACTTAGCTCCTGATGCCATGCAATGTATCCACTGAGCACCCAAGCATAGGATCAGGCTTTTGTGTAGGCTCAGAAGCAGTGTGGCTGAATTGACTTGAGCTCTCGGAACAAGCGGCAGCATAAGCTGAAACAGCTTGCTTCTGCGTAACAAGGAAAACACACGGGGTGAATGTATTTCCTGAGTCTTAATGAATTATTATTCTGTAGGTTTGCTTGGCCCCCTCTTCTGCTCCCCTTTTCTTCTGGTTTAAAATGGAGGGTTTCTAAAATTAAGTCCAGAACTTTGATTTCCTTCCATTTGCTCTGTCGCGCTCTCTCTCTGTCTCTCTCTCTCTCT
>NW_015252191.1:0-500 GCF_001447785.1 Gekko japonicus | reverse complement strand
TTAGGCACAGCCAGAGGCCAAAGTACAGATTATTTTAGCAAGGGACCCCAAGTCCAGACACTAGTAGTTGTTTTTAAATGTCTCCTTAGTTCCGCTTCTCTCACTGATGCAGGATTAACAGACATTTATTATAGTGGGAATTGAATGACTCAGCAAATTGGTCCCTGACCTTTTGCTGGTCCAGCTATGATCTTCAACCTCTCTGCTGCTCAAAGACTTCCAGATTCAGCTACAGATTGAGATGTTCCCAAAATATGGACTTGATAAGCATTCCCCAGGCTGTAAATACAAACTAGAGGGTGCCATTTTCCCCGGTCTCAGTTCTTGTCCCTTTAACAGCTTCCAGATAAGTGGAAATTCAAGAGGTGCTACTTTTCCCCTGAGTGGGGGGGTGGGAGAAAAAGTCTTACCTGTTCACTTATGTCCTATCTGTAGGGCTGCCAGCATCGGGGTGGTGGCTGGAGATCTGCAGGGATTATAACTGATCTCCAGGCAACAGA
>NW_015252190.1:0-500 GCF_001447785.1 Gekko japonicus | reverse complement strand
TGGGCTATCCAGGTCAGGGCCCTCCTATTCTAACCCTCCAAAATTTATAATACTTCTAGTAGTTCATATTGGAGATACTCTGAAGGAAAAGCATGAGTGGGTGGTGGAGTTATACTGCCATTCCAAAATAAGAGTGGGTCCCAGGCTTGGATTTGGGCTGCCGAATATACTTTTAGCAGGCACTGTTAAATGCATTTGAAGTTGACCTGGAATCTGTCAATGGCCACCCAGAATCCTAGCGGGGAAGTATTGGCATCTGTCTTGTTTACCTCTCATCTTGGAATGGTCAGTTAAATGTTGGGATTCAGCCGAAAAGGCCAAACTTACTGAGGAAACTGAACAAATCAATGATCAGAAACTGGTGGCGATGTTTTTGTTGAGTGGATGGCCTTTTGTGAACATTATGAAAACACGTTATCATCTGGATATTGATTCAGTCCAGTCACCCCCCCCAAATCTATGAATGTCATTAGTTATGTGCATTTTTGTGCAGTTGTTTT
>NW_015252189.1:0-500 GCF_001447785.1 Gekko japonicus | reverse complement strand
GTGCTACTGGACTTGAACCCAGCTCTTCTCTTGCAGACCAACGTGGCAACCCTCTGAAACTATTTGCAAAAATCTATGGCTCTTATCTGTTTATCTCCATGTATGGCTCTTATTGCTCTGGGTTTGCTGCCCTCGGGGTCCTTTCTGGTGGCAGGGCAGGATCTCTGTGTTTCACCTCTCTTTTTACACACATAAATAGTAAATGGGGGGGAAATTCTACCAAAGTAAACAGAATCGCACGTCTTAAGGCTGGTGGGGGAGGCAATCGCATTGGCCCTCTGTAGACATGGCACTTAAGTCGGCCTTTGTTTTCCTTAAGCAGTGCTGTGGAACACTTGAAGCTAGGACCAGCTTCATACCAGGACCCAAAGATTAAAGTGGGGTTTCAAACCACGGCTTCGATAAACCACTGTTAAGCACTGCACCTGAACCGAGCAAACCATGATTTACCTGGTTTGCTTGCAAGGTGACAAACGGGTTTTGCCAATGTCTCTATATAA
>NW_015252188.1:0-500 GCF_001447785.1 Gekko japonicus | reverse complement strand
AGGCAGGCTATAAATATTTTAATAAATAAAGTAAATACTATTTTGGGGTTACATAAAACTTCACTGGGGTAGAATATCATTTGTTCCTTATAGGCAAGTTTCTCTTCTTGCTTGTGTCAAAATGTTATAAGAGATTAAATTGTGCTATTGAAGAACATAGTTGGTAATACTTAGCATATTCTTTAAGGTGCAGAAAACTGAATTACATTTAGTCATGCCATTGTTTTGGTTGTGTGTCCTCATCGATATCAGAATGCACATTTTAAACCAGGAATAATTAATGATTGCCAAATGGCTGGCTTTTCTAATTTCCAGATGTGAAGAGTTTTTAATGGTCCTTTTTAAAAAAAATATATTTTCATTTCCCACCACAAACAGAAAATAAAAACATATCCGTTTAAAGCTCATATACATTTCAAAATAAAAGGTTCATCTTTCAAATTTAACAACTATTGTCTTTTACTAGCGTAATTTCAGTTCTAATTTATCTTCTTCATCTT
>NW_015252187.1:0-500 GCF_001447785.1 Gekko japonicus | reverse complement strand
TAGCAGGCAATCTCCAGCTACCATCTGGAGGCTGGCAGCTCTATCAGTGAGGAGGAAGTATAATCCTCAGTAGCTATGAACATGCTGGGTATAAAGCTCATGTACAGGGTCTTCATATGAGTAAGCTTATTTCCCTGCAGGCATGGTACATAAGTGCAACCACCCCCTGGTATGTGATGCACCACTGCAACAGTTTGGATGGGACTCCCTGAAAGGGGTTTCCTGGGGACATCCTGTTGATGCTCCCGTCTGCAGTTGGATCGGGGGCTATAAGTCACTCATCAGTACATAGGAACCAAACAAAGTATATATGTGGAATGGTCAAAGTTTCTCAACTAATATGAAATGGCACCAAAGCTCTGGAATTCTCACCCCAGAGAGATTTGTGTGCCTCCTTCTGTTGCCATCTTCTGCTGGCAGATTTTTTTTGCTTCTGTTGGCATTCCTTCAGTGACCCCGCCCCCTTTGTCTCCAATGCTTTAATTGCTGTCTTTATGTCT
>NW_015252186.1:0-500 GCF_001447785.1 Gekko japonicus | reverse complement strand
CAGCAGTTACTCTCTTGCAGCTTGGAGCTGCAGAATGGGCCCATCTCAACTTCCACACAGCTGCTTTCAGTTTCATACCGGAGCTACAAGAGAGGATCAGCTGGTGCAGTGTAAAGTTCAGGTCTGTAGGGCTTACAAAGGAGTCTGCCGTTAGACACCCTGCTATGGGGCACCAGTCCCTTAGTGCGTTTCAGATCTTTGTCGGGCTGCTACACCAAGGCTCCTGCCAGTTGGTTTGAGGAATCCCAGTCTGTGCCCTGCTAAAATCCTCTGTGCTGCTTCCTCCAACTGGTGTCCCCCTCTCCTTTTGGCTCCACTAACTCCCCAAACCTTTCCTGCCTCTTTTCACACCACTAGCGCCAAGTGTGATTTGTTTTTATCCCCCATGGGAAGTCACAAGTTACTCTTGTTTACCCAAAGTCTATAGACTGCACCTGAAATTATGGAATCGTGCTCTATAGTCACGGGTCCACTATGGCCCATTCTGCATCTAGCATTCG
>NW_015252185.1:0-500 GCF_001447785.1 Gekko japonicus | reverse complement strand
TCATGTCAGAGATGGCGCTGTTGAACCCCTGGGAAAGAAACCGGATCCCCACTGTCTTCCGCGTCTCGTCTGTAAAACCTCAGGAGCCTCGTCCCTGCTGGATCTCCAAAAGAGCCCACCCCGGTCCACCTACCCGCTTCTCGGTCTCCCAGGTGTCGATCACCATCAGCGTGGTCTCCTCGCCGTCCACCGAGAGGGTGCGCTCGTAGGTGTCTTCTGCAACAAGCCAGAGAGGGACAATGTCAGCTAAGGAACGGGGGGCAGGCGGGGGAACCCAGAGAGAGCAGATGGCTTCTCCAGGCTGGAAATAATTTCAATGTGGGCTCCACGTGGAGGAACCCTTTCATGGCCACAGACTATGTGGGAGCAACCAGTGGTGTGCCACGTGTCCTCCACGGACGTGGACAGTGTAAATGGAGAGGGCAAAGGAGAATAGGCTACCAACACAGGGGAAGCGGCCACTTAATCGATTTTTCAGCATAACAGATTGTCCACACAAC
>NW_015252184.1:0-500 GCF_001447785.1 Gekko japonicus | reverse complement strand
CTACCAATTAACTCATTCCATTCAAGGTGGTATTGTCAGCTTCCTTTTTTTAAAGTCTCCAGCCATTTTTATTGTGGAATAATATGGGAAACTACATTTTCCCTTGTAACTCTGCAACAAAAAGTGCAAGAGACTTTTTTTTAAATGAAAACTTGTGAATTACTACATCATTATAACTTTATAACCCTATTGCAATGTAGCAGTTCCCAGGTTTTTTGAACAAAAGTCCTGCTCTGGAGAGTGAGGAAGAGACGGCTGTAGGGTGCTGATGCATGGAAAATATGGGGATAACATCTGTTCCCACCATGAATATATCAACATTAGTGGCAGCACCAAGAACTATACAGGGAGTCATTTCCATGGGGAAACAGCATTGATGGACATAGTTGTGCAGAAGTAAATTCTGCTCCATTCGTTTGGGTTTACTCCCTAGTAACTACTTGCAGAGTTGCAGCCGATAGTGGTTAAGACTCAGTGGGCTTAGAATGGTACAGCTCTGC
>NW_015252183.1:0-500 GCF_001447785.1 Gekko japonicus | reverse complement strand
TCCATTAAGTTATACTCTTCTGCCATGTCTATGAAAATGTTTGGCAATTTTTGTCCTTTTCTTTTTTTCCTTTCAGATTTCCTATCTATTTTTGTGTCATACACTGCATTAAAATCTCCCAGAATACATATATTCTGATCATCAAGTTTATTTACCACCTCATATAATTTTTTATAAAAGGCTTCCTGTCTTTGGTTAGGGGCGTATATATTTATTATTATACTTTCTTTGCCTTGTCTTCTTATTTTAGCTACTATGATCCTGCCTTCCTCATCAGTATAAATGAACTCAGGAGAAAGTGATTCTTTTACATATATTGCCACCCCATTTTTTTTCTTTGTGCCGGAAGCTATAAATTCCTGACCCAGTTTTTTATTTGCTAAGTATTTACTATCACTTTTTTAAATGTGCATTTCCTGTAGACATATAATAACCGTTTTAATTTTGTGAATTTGATGAAATATCCTTCGTCTTTTCCAGCAACCTAAGAGGTGACTCTA
>NW_015252182.1:0-500 GCF_001447785.1 Gekko japonicus | reverse complement strand
GGCCATTAAAAATGTTTGCATTAATCATTTTGTTGTGTATTATCATCTGCCTTCCCATTCTTCTTGAAAAAGACATTTCTGCCACTCCAGTTCCCACACAATTTCAACAGCAACATACTTTGAGTAATAGGGTATCTCCATATCTATTTTTAATCCCTCATTATTTATATTGATAGCTTAATGAGAAGACGCTGGCTGCCAGCTGTACTCTGCAGGCTGATGCAATTTGTAGTGTTCCCCATGGCCCACACCTTCCAAAATGAAAGATGAACTTGATCTCTTTGGCCACATACTGCATCCTTCCACCATATATTAACAATACAGGTTGTTCTGGATGCTCTTATGAGGGTTAACACACCTGGTCTTGTCCATTATCACTTTTTAATGTGTTCATTTAAAATCTCAGTGACTACAGATCTGAGCCTCTGAAGCATTAAATTATAATACTCTAGGACCTATTGTAGTGTAGTGAGTAAGGCTGAATTCAGATGTAATGACAA
>NW_015252181.1:0-500 GCF_001447785.1 Gekko japonicus | reverse complement strand
GTTTGGACTATTGTTTTGCAAAATGGATTAAAAATATTCTACCCCTCAAAAAACAAACAAAATAACCAGTACACTTAATGTACAAGACTTGCACCATTATTTATACAGCATATTTGAAGCTAGATCACTACTATTTCCATTTATTTCCATGAACTAAGGCTGGAAATAGTTGCCTCAATGGTTGAATAGAATTTGAAGCCAGATCTGTGGGAACCCAGTCTAACATTCTAGCAAATGGAAAACTCTGCCCCTTGTCTCTAATTTATCTCCAACTCTTATTATATACCTATTAAATTTACATAACTTAAAAGTGTATTATCATAATGATGTGTAAAGAGAGACTTATGTTACTACTTCTTCACATGACCATTAGATGAGAGTAAAACATTAAAATTGGCTATGCGAGACTAGAAGGCACCACTAACTGATGCACCTTGTTCAACAATGGCCAACTACTCCGGCAGCCAATAGCATGCCTCCTGAGGGGCGCCTTTGCCTCC
>NW_015252180.1:0-500 GCF_001447785.1 Gekko japonicus | reverse complement strand
TTATATCTCTTAATTACCTGAGACCAGGGACCAGGACTCCATTCTGGGGGGCAGTCTTGGTTATTACATGTCTGTATTTGCGCTGGAGTGCTCACAGGGCAGAGAGCGTGGGCCACGATTTCCTCCTTCTGAAAGTTCTTTCTCTGGACACACTGGATCTGACGGCTTTGTTCTCCTCCACCACAAGTCTGGCTGCAAACACTCCATTCACCTGCCAACCAGCTTCAAGAAAGAACAAATTCACTGGGTTTGGAACCCTGATTTGGATCCAAAGGTAATCATGGGAGAAGTCACGCTATTCATGGAGTGGCAACTTCAGATCCAGCCCTACGGCTTGGTGCCAGCATAAGCCCACTTCATCTGATGCAATGCAATAGGTCCTAGGCAGACATTTATACATGAGGTGTCATTTAAAAATAAATAAACAGCAGGGTCACAGAGTTATGAGATGAAGGAAGTGCACCATAAAATGTTAATTAAGTTGCCACTGGATTCCTACT
>NW_015252179.1:0-500 GCF_001447785.1 Gekko japonicus | reverse complement strand
GCGTGTATGAGCAAAGTGCACTCTGCACATGCTCAGCGGGGCTAGCTCTATTTTATTAACTGATACATTGCAAATTCCCAACATTAAAAGGTTGTTTCCTGTCTAAGTCCTGTATATATGTTGTTATTTTACTTACTTGGATGCTGCAGTAGCTAAACACACTCAAGTTTGCACCATTAAATAGAAACAAAAACAGGGCTGTCTTCTTTTGATATTTCTTTTAAGGAAGCTAAAGGGGATGTAAGGCCATGTTACTTGATAGAGACTTGAGCTTCTAGCAACTGGGGATTAATCACTCATTGCAGTATATAACCATGAATTACTTTTAACATAGTTCTTTTCACAGAGCAAGAACTCAGCTGGTTTGACTTGTGAAACTAAAAAGGGTACCTATAAAAGATTAGTTTATTGGTTGCTGTGGTGGTAGCCTACAATTTCCTCTGCCACCAATGAGTGGTGCACAAGGAACAAGTAGACCAAACTGAAGGCAAAACCCATTG
>NW_015252178.1:0-500 GCF_001447785.1 Gekko japonicus | reverse complement strand
TGGTCCGTGCCCATCCCTAGACATGATGCCCTCTTGTAGCCTCCGCACCAGCACTCACACTGCTGAAACAAAGTCTTCAGTACCTTGGTCCAGAAAGGTGGCCATCTCCCCCTAAAATCTTTGGATGATGAGAACTTGCCATTTCAAAGACAGCACCTTGGTGAACTCCTTAAGGGGCTTAAGGACCTTCATTTTCTGGGAGAGAGTGAGCCACTCTTTATTGCTGAATGGGCTCTCCCCCTGTACTATGTTGGCCTTTGAGGCCACATTTTCTAGGTCACTCTCATGCTCTACTAGATGCTCCAGCATGGTGCAGGTGGAGTTCCAGCAAATACATCACTGATCAGGTCGTGTTCTGGCATACCTGTCACTGCCTCATACTGGCACACCAGTTGCATAGTCTTCACACTGCATGAGAAATAATTTGTAATATTTTGGCAGTTTTGGAGTAGATAGTGGAAATCATGTGTCACAGTGTCTGAGTTGGGATTCTTTGAGAA
>NW_015252177.1:0-500 GCF_001447785.1 Gekko japonicus | reverse complement strand
CTTTTTCTACAACAAGACCCCTGGGCTTGACACCCTGGAGAGCCATTGCCAGTCAGAGTAGACAGTATTGACCTTGGTAGACCAATGGTCTGACTCAGATTCATGTGTTCTTTTGACCTTGAAGACATCCTAAAGGGCCACCGCTCCTCACAAGATACTTCTTGTCATTAAAACTGCCAGATTAAACGATGGGTAACTATTTGGTGGCTTTAGTAGTGGAGCAGAAGGTAGAATTTTGCCAAGCTGTCACAGCAACTCTATGACTGGAGAAGCTGCCTTCACAGACATTTCTCCCTTGTGCAGTTCTAAAACAGAGGCAAGTACTGATCCATGATGTGCCAGTATCTTTGCACGAAACAAGGCCCAAAACTCACCTCCCTCAAGCTAACATGCCTCAATTCACTGTCAATTTAGAAGTGTTTTTGTTTCCATGAACATTTCATTCACATTCGGAGGGGGAGGCTGAGAGACAGTTCTCTTTCATAGACCATTTAAGATTC
>NW_015252176.1:0-500 GCF_001447785.1 Gekko japonicus | reverse complement strand
TAGTTTCTGAGATCTGAGAAGATCAAACTAGGCTGGGCCATCTAGATCAGGGACCACAGGGATTACCACTGCATTTTGGAAAAAAAAATGGATTTTCAAGATAAAACGTAGGCCCGATAAGCAAAGATTTGAGTAAGAATGTTTTGTCTTCACAGAGGAATGCAGAACAAGATGCTACAAGGAACGCTTGCCCGCCACCAGAAATGATATCCCTGGCCCACCGTTTCTTCCTCCTCCTCCACTTTCCCCCAAGAACATCTATCAAAGCATCGAGTCATACTCCAAGTTTCCCTGCCCCTCTTCTACTTCATGAGCAGCCCATTTACAAGGGCACACAAACTCAGGAAGCGATGGTATCTTGCCATGCCCTTCATTTCACTAGGCATTCGAAGCAGCAGCCGTGTGCTTCCTGTACCGTCTGGTTCCGGATCCAGCGAAACCTTCTCAGTCATCATAACCTTCGTGTGCTTCCCCTTTGGGTAATGTGATACAGTTCAACT
>NW_015252175.1:0-500 GCF_001447785.1 Gekko japonicus | reverse complement strand
GAGTGGGGAGTCTCCAGATTAGAGTCTGCAGCGCTCAACGACTACACCAAGATGGCTCCCTCAGAGGCAATAGAGACTGCGGCATCCTAATGGTTAACAGGTTTATTGGGGCACATATTGTAGCACAGCTTTAAAATAAACTACTATGCTGCGCACAGGCCTATTAAAAAGAGCCTCACGGCATGGCAAACAGGATTTGAGCGTCCTTTTAATGTATCTGTGACTGCAGAATATCAGAAAATCTGAATCTATTAGCCGCTGCCACCTTTTCGTCCTGCTGGGGGATTAAGCGCCTCATAGCCAGTTTGCCTGAGGAAAGAGGGAGAGGGGCGGAAAAGCTACAGCACCCGTGTTCAGTTGGTCAGTATGCTACAGCCCACAGCACTACGGTCCTCTTTCTAATGTATGCCTATGGGCAGCCTTATCTTCAGGGTATCACAAGATTACTGCTTGCTTTTGCTGCAGGCAAGCTAACATGGGCCTAGTATGCACGGGCATCT
>NW_015252174.1:0-500 GCF_001447785.1 Gekko japonicus | reverse complement strand
GTTTGTCCTGCATCTACTGCCCATCAGTTTCAGTTCAAGTATTATGGGAGAGGCAGAAAAGTTATCTTTCCCCACTTTTCCCACCCCATGCTGTTAAGGAATCAATGCACAATTTTATTAGATGTCATCATGTCTCCCCATAGTCATTTCTTCACTCAACTAAAAAGCCCCAAACTCATAAGAAAGGTGCATAACCATTTCGGTTGTTCCTTTTCTGCACCTTTGGCTTCTCCCCTTTGTCCCTCTTTCACAGCGTGGAAAAGATTTTGAATGTCGGCTCCACTCCCTGATTACTTAAGAGTAAACGCATAGCGCAGTGGCCACACTGGATCTTACCTAATGGCGTAAGTAGATGCTGTAGACATTAGGAACAACACCAGCACCATAAACACTCCAGTTAATCCAGGAACTGAAACAAAAAGAAGTATATTAATTGTATTTTGTGTTAAGACAAAGGTACCATGGTCCGTTATCATTGTTGAAATACACAGTGGGCATGA
>NW_015252173.1:0-500 GCF_001447785.1 Gekko japonicus | reverse complement strand
CAGTTTCACATGGGGCACATGTGTCAAAGACAAATGTATTCTCCTCACCACCCTAAATGTGTGGTGCTGCCTAAATTTTCAACTTTGTAGGGATTTCAGATGTTTGCGTCTTCTCTGTGGATTTATGGTGGTACAGTCCTCTCACAAGCTCTGTAACTCATGAATTAATGTTCCTTAAGCCTGTCAAAGCCATCACTGTCTGTTTTTCATCATAAATATATATTTATGGCTTCATCACTCATGTATTGGGACTGTTTCCAAATGTCAGAACAGTGCATATCGCCTTTCTGGTTTTGTCCAGCTCTCTCCTGTTTTCAGTCTCCTTTCTGCCTCCATTTTCAAAAATACTGAAGCAGACTTTTGACGATGTGTGTTCCCTCAGCTTTCTGTATCCCCCTTTTTATATCCATTTTCTTTGCTACATTATACTGTGTCTGCTCTGAAAGGCTTTGAAGATAAGAGCACTAATTTCTGTCCCTCTCTGTGTTCACCATTATTCT
>NW_015252172.1:0-500 GCF_001447785.1 Gekko japonicus | reverse complement strand
ACAAGGCCAGTTGCTGCCTCGTGCTCGCCAGAGTCTGGACAACGAGACGAGGTGCTGCCGGTGTCTCCCGGGCCTACGCATGGGCTAGGCGGTTGAGACGGCAGCAGTAGCAGCGCGGGAAGGCAATCGCTCTGGCGACCTTCCCACTGACGGCGGCTGCTGAAGTTGAGGTCATCAGTGGAGTGCGGTGCAGCGGCTGAGGGCTTCGTGATGCTGGCCGCTCACAACAAGGAGGCATCGAGGCCAGGGAGTACCGGAGCCGGGCGCCAGGGGGGCGGTTGAGTCGCAGGAGCGGGGATTAGAGTTGTGGGAGTAGGGACGAGGGCCACTAAGGTAGTGGGGCTCGGGTCGGGGTGGTTGACGCTCAGGGGCAAGGGGCCGTGGGGTCTCGGTTATTCCCCAGTTCGGCCTTCGACCGCGAGCTACCCGTAGCCTGGAGCTGCAGTTCTCGACCCTAGTATAGCCCGCCTTCTTTCAACGGAGGGACACCCCTTCCCCCC
>NW_015252171.1:0-500 GCF_001447785.1 Gekko japonicus | reverse complement strand
ATATATATATACACACACACATATATATAATGTATCTATACTGTAATATGTAGATACATTTTGGCACATAGAATTTACCTGTGTGCTCCAGAATCCTGGAACAGAAAAGCAGTGTGCTTTCAGTGCAGTTGAGATCTGCTGGAAGTTTTTACTGAATACTTGACTACAATCTCCAGTCCCCACTTCCCTTGCACACATAGGCCATGTGCTGAGTGTGCAGTCTCAAGAAGAGATGAATAGAGACAGTGCTCCTTTTCCTTGTTACCTCTTTCACCTCATCCAAGTGCAAGGAAACCTGATGGATTGTTCAAGTTGGAGAGAGCTTTTTGCATAACATCCGTCTTGTACCAGGAAGGCTGCTGTCTCTGAAAATACTGAATTCTTCTTCAGTATTGCGAAAGTAAAACTGAGTGCAGAGGTGTGGCCTTTAAACTGCATTTCCTTTGTCTTTGAGGAGTTGTTTTTGCTTATAAAATACTTGGCCAAAGTTTCCCATTTTC
>NW_015252170.1:0-500 GCF_001447785.1 Gekko japonicus | reverse complement strand
GGGAGCTCACCACCTCCCTCGGTAGCCGAGTCCACAGCTGAATTATTCTTACTGTAAATTCCCCCCCCCCAATATCCAGCCTGCCTTTCTCCCTTGGGGGCAGTATCAGGAGTCCAAAGCTAGACGACACAGCCTTTCTTCAAAACAGGGCCAATACACACAAGTATCCTGGCGGCCTGATAGACAGTGCCAAGCTCACATTCCCACATGTATGGGTTACAACACCCTGGGCTCTGAAGGCGTTGCAACCTGTGATCAATCCACAGAACAAACCGGAAAGACCACCTCTTTTTGAACTTTATGACCACCACAAACCTAAAACTGGAATATAAACCTGGCATGGCACTATGCGTAGGTAACCTGGAGGGGAGGCAGAGATCTGAATCGTCACCGAAATCTCGTGCCATGCTTTTGTCCCCACAGAATGTTAAACAGCAAGGAAGTCCTTTGCTTCTAGAGAGGAGATGGCCGATATCGCTAACGGCATTCAGAATTTCCTG
>NW_015252169.1:0-500 GCF_001447785.1 Gekko japonicus | reverse complement strand
TGCAGATAGTGGGAAAACAAATTCAAATATCAATGTTATTCACCAGGCCTCCCTAGGAATATTATTTTGGGGATATTTACTGTACACTAATGCAATAGATTGGGAATCTGTGGCTGTGTTGTGCACTGTTGTATTCATGTGCTAAATGGCTCAAAATGATTAAAATGGAAAGACCAAACATTTTTAAAAATGAATAACTTGAACTCTGTTGGTTCTGTGGGCAGATGTGGCTATGCTGCCATCTCTTGGCACTGCTGTGGAATACAACATAAAGGACGAGGCCTATTAAGTTTTGTTGCCTGTAATAAACAGGGGATAATAATGATGTTCAGAGCCTATTATCAAGGAACATTTTAAAATACATGTTCCTGAGTCAGTACAGAAGACCCAGAAAGTCTGGCTTAGCTCAAGCTCCATTATACTGCATGTTGGAATTCTGTGTCTCAAGCTGACATGAATTCAGGAGGCTGAATAAATTAGCCCTATTTTTCTCCTATAAT
>NW_015252168.1:0-500 GCF_001447785.1 Gekko japonicus | reverse complement strand
AGAACAGCAGCTTCACATCTGAGTTCCTTAAGAACCCTCATTTGTGTGCCATCTGGACTCAGAGACTTATTAGTTTTAAATTTGCCTAGTTGTGCTAGAGCCTCAATACTTATCACCTCTATTCGATTCAGTACTATGTTAGGTCACTAACCAAGAAAAAGTTCTGGGTATCAGGGTGGACACCTGAAGATAACCATTGACCCAGCATGTAGCAACACTGCATACTAGCCATTACTATAAAAGAATTGAAAACAACAAACCTAGTCCTTATGGTTCCAATTCCAATAGGTGTTTCTGAATTTTTTTTACAGAAAAATTGAGAAGGCAATCAATCTTGAAATTATTGAGCAAGATGCCTTCCAGAATCTTCCCAGCCTCAAGTACTTGTAAGTATCTGAGACTTTGCTGTTGCATCATCATTTCTTGTAACAGGTCTTTTCACACAGTCTTGATGGAGGACACAATAATTCCACAGCTCATTTGTTGCACATTTACTGTTG
>NW_015252167.1:0-501 GCF_001447785.1 Gekko japonicus | reverse complement strand
TTTTACATGACTGTTTTAATTCCATGTATCTGGAGTATTTTGAACATTGGTGAACTATATACATGTTTATTGTCAACATTATTATTAATCTCAGTAATCTCTTATTCAACTGAATCGGACTCCTCAGACTTTTGTAGATGCTTCTCTTTCTGTATGTCCTCACATTTAACTAATAACAATGATTTAGTTTAGCACATATAGTGATAAAAGAGGTAAGGATGAGCAAATTCCTTTGGCTGTATTCAATTATCATCCCTCTGATTACCTGTATGTTGTCATTCCATTCCTCTGCCCTTTAGCTTCTGCCTTTAGATTGCATTTGACTTTTTAGCATTGGCCAACAATACATATTTGAATAGAGATGTGAATTCATATTTTACCTTGCTATTTCATATGGCTTTTCCTATGATTTGGCTGAATAACAATAGACAAATGTTGTTCCTGAAAATACATATCTCAGTATATATTTTAGTTCATTATTTCATTGGTAGCAAAAGAAAG
>NW_015252166.1:0-500 GCF_001447785.1 Gekko japonicus | reverse complement strand
GGAGATTAGCTTGTATTCCTGACTTCTTTGCATCGCCCCGGCCTGTTTGAGCCATCCGATTCCTTTTGTTCTCAAAATACCATATGCATTTTCAAAAGCGCTACTTATACACCTTTCAGGGCCTCTGATTGTCGTACAAAAGATGATAATTCTCCGGGGGGAGAGCTCAAACGATATCCTGAAGGGTAAAATAACTTCAAAATGCCAAGCTTTTGGTGTTTTGATATTCTATCTTCTAGCCTTCAAATCGCCGAGGGAAGGGAGGGGGGGGAAATAAGATTCACTCCAGCAAAGGGATTAATTACATAAATAACAAGCTTGGCATTTGTATTCCCAGGTGAGGCTGCGGTTTCGAGGAGCGATTCTATTGTTGCTGTATGATTATTCACCGGTGCTGCCAAACGTGGGGAAGAAATACCGCCCGTTCTGCCAGGACGAGGAGAAACCGTACACCTTTCAGGCTGCTTTTTTTTTTGCATAGCATTTTAAAAGGGCTGGTG
>NW_015252165.1:0-501 GCF_001447785.1 Gekko japonicus | reverse complement strand
GGAAGAATATGAATTTAATTTTCCAGAGTGTCTCAATGATTCTTTTCCAAATGATGCAGCTATTTCTATTACAGTCCTATTTGACTTTATGCTTTCAAAGGTTGTTGAAGTCAGATACTCTCCCATTTGAAGCAACTCCAAAAGAAAATGAAAGGGTCAATAGCGGTGCAAGGTTGAAGTTGGCAAAGAAAACAGAAAGACAAGAAAATATTTTGCTTGTATAACCAAAAGCCAACAATGTTACCAACCTGCAGTGGTGGGGGTTCCCAACTGTTGAGCCTGCGGAGTTGTGGCACAGGGCGATGGGTGTGACCACAAAATGGCCTCTGCCAGAAGAGAAGCGAACCATAAAATGGCTGTTGCTGGAGGCACAGCCCACCACAAAATTTAAGGGAGCTAGGGTCATGCACAACTCTGATGGTAACTGGTGAATGTATCAGGCAGATGCTCTGCCTAAAAGGATACCTTTTAAAATAAACATTTAGTTTAAGAATATTTTCT
>NW_015252164.1:0-501 GCF_001447785.1 Gekko japonicus | reverse complement strand
TTACTTCTAAGTAGACCTGATTGGGATGGCTCCTGAATACCTGAGGCATCATCACCATGCATTTATCTCCAGAACTGTCCATACAAGAACTACCAAGTAAATCCTTTGCTTTCACCAGAGAAGAGGCCTGTGAGTCTGGGGTGGTGACTGAAGGACACAAGGAAAATGCTAGCCGCTGTGATTTCAATGGGGAAAGACCACTTGTTATCTTTCTACAGAAACCAGAGTGCAACTTAATACCAGCCAGCATGGCTTAAAGTCTGACAGCCTGCTCAGCATTTAAGATAGGAATGCTGGCATGAACATAAACAATTTATTCCCCCAGCAACCTCAGTTTAAATTTTTTAACATTCAGCTTGATGAAGATTCCTTGTCAGCTTGAAAGCTTGCACAGGGTTGCCAAGCCCTACCTTGGCTGCAGCGGGGGGGGGGAGTCCCAGACCTCCCCAGGTGGTCTTTGGTGCACACACAAAGCGCGTGTGCTGCGATGACGTCACCTGG
>NW_015252163.1:0-501 GCF_001447785.1 Gekko japonicus | reverse complement strand
CCACATCTTAGAGGGAACATTGCCTGGGAGTGGAGGCAGAGGCTAGATGCATATTCTTTGAGCATCCCGTCAACACAAATGAGGTAAACCTTCCTTACTCAGCCAAGGTTACATAAAGCAGGAGGATTAAAAAAACAAAACCTCCTTACCTTGAAATATCCAACAGCTCATGAGAAGGGTGTTTCTCAAAGGACTGTATCTGAAAATGGTAGATGATATGAGACATTATCCCACCAATCAGGAAGTCCCCAGAGTGGTACCACTCGTGTGGAACAGGAAGGGGATTGTTCTCAGGACACTTCATAGGATGGCTTGGAAAAGGCATCGTAGGCGGAACCAGCTGCTGCAACTGTAGCCTCAGCATCCTGCCACCATCTACCCTCTGTGACTGTCAGCACCATTTGCTAAAATCAGGCTAGGCTGGGCTGTGCTCCACAGACCCTCCCCGTACAATTCTGTCTTCAGTGGGCAATCAGCCTTATGCATAGCCTGAGCAGAATC
>NW_015252162.1:0-501 GCF_001447785.1 Gekko japonicus | reverse complement strand
CCACGGGGGCCTTGCAGTGAGGATACAACGACTCAGAGCTTACCCGCTGCCGTCCTTGATTTCTCCACTACCTGGTATTACATTTTATGGCACACATGGCCCCGCCCGACTAAGTGTCACATCCGGCCCTCGTAACAAATGAGTTCGAAACCTCTGCCTTAGAAGAAGAGGACTGAAGTTTCTGCACCAAGCCGTTCCGACCGTGTCACCGAAGCATCATGCTGGCTGTCCAGCAACTGGATATGAAGGCTCCGCAGGAGGCAATGCAGAATTTCAGAAAGGGGGAAATACCTGCACGGGTGCATTTAAAGCAGAGAATCCCTCTGGGGTCTGTCGGCCTCAGAGGTTTACAGCAGCTGGCTTATTATTTTTCTTCCCACCCCAGGGCAGCCACTCACCTGACACATCCTTTTTCACTAGCAAAACTAGTAAGAAGGTGTGTGTGCGTGTGTGTGTGGAGTCTACCTAGCCATCCTTGAAGAGGGCTTTGCGCCACACTGT
>NW_015252161.1:0-501 GCF_001447785.1 Gekko japonicus | reverse complement strand
TTATCTAATTGAAAATCCCAAGAATTTATGTAATATTTGTATAGGTCCATCTTTGGCATACACTTTAAGTAGCACATTGATAAAAATAACAATTTTCAAGGATGCAACTATGTGAGATGTTCCAGTCACTTTTTGCAATCACATTGTTAATCACTGATAATATGAATGTATTTCCATAACTATTCAATATTTATTTGGAAATGAAAGCACTATGCACACGAAGGGACATCTCTTTATGATAAGTGATGAGGCATGGAACCACACTGTTTATAGTGAGCCTTTTTTCATACCCATGGTGATAACTAGGGATTCTAGAGCAGCCACAAGCTTGGCTCACATTTTATTTGCCACTCATGGAACCAATTTTTTTTGATGGCCTGATCATCCAGTTTTTGACAGGTTGCTTCAACTATTCCTTCTTAACAGGACTGTACAGTGCAACTGGTTTTTTGCACATGCACATTTTCACACAGCCCAATGGAGTTCTTCTTCCCACCATTG
>NW_015252160.1:0-501 GCF_001447785.1 Gekko japonicus | reverse complement strand
GGGGGGTAGAGTGGGACATATTGCCTTTCCAGCAGGGTAAAAGGAGCACCATTGGGACAGCAGGTGACCCCTGTTGAACGTGTGGGTAACACTAGAACTGTTGTTTTTGGGAAGGGTGTCTGAAGAATTGAGTCAAACCGAGGTGACGAGAGGGGCAGTTCTAGGACCACCTGGCAAAATGAATAAGAACAAATCTCCAGGTGCAGGAGACATACACCTGAGGATGCTCAAGGAACTCCAACGTGAAGTTGCTCATCTACTAACAAGTTTGTGTGACTTGTTGCTAAAATCTGTCTCCGTGCCGGAGGACTAGAAAGCAGCAAACGTCACATCATTTTTTAAAAGGGGGACCGGGGAGGGGAGTGGGAATCAGTGAAGAAAGCTGACAGGGGGAAAATAGATCCATTTGAAGTGTGGTGTTGTGGGAGAGTTTTACGGACATCACGGACTGCCAAAAAGAGAAATCAGTGAATTCTAGATCAAATCAAGCCCGAACTCTCC
>NW_015252159.1:0-501 GCF_001447785.1 Gekko japonicus | reverse complement strand
TTATATGAACCACAGTCTATCTCATGAACAAACAGTTGTTCAAATTTGCAAAGTAAAAGCACTCACAGCCCCCAGAGTGGCTCTAACACATCCCTCTTAGGAACAATAGGCACAAGCTTCAACGAAATGAACATGAATGTACACAAGACGTTCCTAGTCCCAGTGCTGCAATCCAGTGAACAGATGTCTATGCTTAAACCCTATTGCTTCCAACAGAGCTTGTATAACTCTGCATAGATAAATGAGTTTTCAGTTCAAGTGATCATAAGCATAAAGTCTATACTAATCTTCAAGGCTGTTATGATACACAGGCCATGAAAACAGAGTTTAAAATTATGACAAAACAAGACAAAAGTCTATCACTCTAAATCAAGTTAATCCACTGAATGATATGCACAGCAAAAGATTGTATGTCCACTTCTAAAGGCCATGGAGATGCAGTCAGCACTGGAGGGCCATATCACTGAAACTGGTTCATCAGTTGTCCTTAAGTTTTCTTAC
>NW_015252158.1:0-501 GCF_001447785.1 Gekko japonicus | reverse complement strand
AAGGTTTTGTTCTTTTAATTTATTTTCTAGCATCATTATTTTGTTACGGGCCCATACCTCGGATTTTTGTAGGTCTTGCACTTCTTGCTGTGATGTAATGGCGCCTTCCAGGGCCGTTTCAGCTGCCTGCGATACCTCTGCGAGTGTTTCTTTTAGTGATTGAAATTCTTCCTTCAGAGGTTTGATGGCATTGTTTACCTGGTTGGCAATATTTTCTTCCAGCTTTTGTATGGTTTGCAAGAATTCAAATCGAGATAGGGTTGCTCCGTCGTCTTCTATTTGAGTCGCGGCGGCCATTTTAGGTGTCGTATTCAAGGCCCGGTCTCTCCCGGAGCCGTCGCCTTCTTTTGCGAAGTATTTTGACACTGGAGTCGACAACGATGCCGTTTTTTTTGCTCTAACGTTAATGTTTCTTCCCATGTCGTTTTTTCGTGTTCGAAGTTGGGTTTGAAGGAGTTTTGTATATTTAAGGGCGGAATGAGGAATGGAGCCGAGTTAGCA
>NW_015252157.1:0-501 GCF_001447785.1 Gekko japonicus | reverse complement strand
AGGAAATAATTTGTCCAGTAATCTCAAAATTACCACTTCTAACTGGGACCACCCCTGTCCTGGGATGGTGTGGGGAGCACAGCCGTGCTGGGACAATCGCAGACCTCATGAGGCCAGACTTCCTTTCCCTTATGGTAGCACTACTTACCTTCTTACACATTCGGTCCAAGACTCATCTTTTCAGAACCCTGACAAGCTATTCAGGCCTCCAGTGAGTATTTCCAAATGTGAGAGTCGCAGAAAATAAAGCTGCTGCTGATCAGCTCAGCTCTTTTGGTAGCCATGATCCAAATGCGGAGGACTGAAGGCAGATGCTTCATGCTGGACACTGCCCACCTGAGTCAACACCTCCAATCCAGACCTGGTTAAGGGTTAAGCTCCATTTCTCACTTTTAATTGTGCCAGGCCGTTTAGGTCTACTGTTGGAGGCCAGCTATCTCCTACAATTATCAGACTCCAGAGGTCACCAATTAGAACCCTGCAAGGATTTGAATTAAAAAG
>NW_015252156.1:0-501 GCF_001447785.1 Gekko japonicus | reverse complement strand
AATATATCTACCTGCCAACTTTGGCTATACACACAGCCACCCTTCTGGAATCCATGTGGCAGCTGGTGCTGTCTACGCCCTCAAAATGGTTTGGTCCCTATTCATAGAATACATTTTTAACGTTATGATGTGCATTTATCATGCAATTGTAATGTTGCACAACTCCCAATCCACCTGTTGAGGAGACCAAGCACTTCTCTATTCAATGCAGAACATGCAACACTACCCCCATCGTCATTAGCTCATGTCTAGACTCCAGAAATACATTATTGGGGGAGGGAAGGGAGTAGTCTCTGATGACAATGTGGAAGAGGCAGCCAAAATCCTGACCGACAGGGATGGCTTGATGGTCACGTAACAGGTGTTTGGCAACCAAACACATCCCATTCTCAATGCCTATTTGCTGCCAAGTTGAGCACCTTGTAGGGTCACCCTGGTGAGTGCAGCAGAATCCAAAAATGAGCAGGGCTTTGAGCAGCCCCACCTGCCTCACAGGGTGTC
>NW_015252155.1:0-501 GCF_001447785.1 Gekko japonicus | reverse complement strand
ATATCACATACATTACCAATTTATCAATATCTACAACTACAACATTTGATAAACAGTGATTTAATAAGAAAAAATCTTAGCACCCCTCTAACCAAATTTGAATTGGTAATTAAAGACTCCTTCCACAGCTATAAAGGACTCTTATCCAAAATTTACTCCATTTTGCACACTCTTCCCAACCCCCAAATTTTAGCATATCAAAAGGCTTGGCAAAATGATTGTAACCTACAGCTAACCGAAGCACAATGGTTGGACATTTGGTCTTCAAACATTTATTCTACAAATATCATAAACATCAAACAATTATCTTTTAAATTATTGACAAGATGGTATGTTACTCCAGTTAAATTGAACCATGTAAACCCATCTATTCCATCGTTCTGCTGGAAACAATGCTCCCAGAAAGGTACATACATCCACGTTTGGTGGTCTTGTCCACTCATTCAAGACTTTTGGATCAAAATATTGTACCAAATCAAACTTATTACTACATATGATGTA
>NW_015252154.1:0-501 GCF_001447785.1 Gekko japonicus | reverse complement strand
GCAAATCCTCCCGTATGACCGGGGCCATACATTATCCTGAGCATCTTTTACATAAAAATGCAGTGGTAGACCACAGAGGAGTCAACCCTCATCTGGTGCCTGCTGATCACTTACTTAGTGCCAGTGGCTTCTTCTCAAAAATATTTCTTCCTCAGAGCAAACAGCCAGTCATTATTTTCCTCTACTTTATTACTTTGGAAGACCCCCAGGAACTTTGGTGCTTTGGAAGAGCCCAGGAGACATAATCTTTGTGTCTGCAGGTAGAGCCCATTTGGAAATAGCTGCCTCCAACAAAACAAGATGTTTGACTTGGAACATCCTAACATTTTCTGGAGCCTCCCAATGTTTAGTGATTGGATGGAGCCCTTGCAACAGCCATTTAATGATTGCTTCCTCCCATAGCACCCATTTTGTTGCGGTTTTCCTGTCTCAAAATTCCCTAAGTGCCCAAAGTAGGGTTCCAGTCCCCAGTTGGGGGATCCCCCAGTTTGAAGCCCCTCC
>NW_015252153.1:0-501 GCF_001447785.1 Gekko japonicus | reverse complement strand
TTGCAGTTAAACCACCCTTAAGCAAAGCAAAAACGAGGTGTTAAAGACTCCGAATTAATTCCAGGTAGGTGCTACCCTACAGCAGAATGAGCTGCGCTCTGGTAGGTCCCCAGTTCAGCTCTGCTATTAATTTGGGAGATAGCCTGAGGCAAGCCTCTCTCTCTCTCAGCCTCATGGGCAACAGGTAGATGATGATGATAATAATAATAATATTCACCTCCTTCACAGGATTGTCGGAAGGACTGCAAGACAATAGTGTATATATGCCTAAAGCACCAATGGTGAGAGTTATCATTAAACACCAGTTTCGATGGTTGGGATTGCAGAGCTGCAGAACACACACAGCTGTGCTCTAGAGCCTCACAGTTTTCATTCTGAAACTATTGCCAGGTCAAGCAGTCAAGCTGCCCAGGCCTAACCAACCAGAAAGACTCTTCTTTTTTTTCTCCATATGCTAAAAGAGATCATTTGGGATAAATTTTCATGATTTAGTTCACACCC
>NW_015252152.1:0-501 GCF_001447785.1 Gekko japonicus | reverse complement strand
GAAGAAGCAGGGATAAGGGCAACATTCCAAGCCTTCTGGTTTAAACTGCAGCCCTTTCTCTCGTTAAATGTCATTCACGGTCCATATTAATATTGCACATTGTTTTCTGCTGCATTCTGTCTTCCCATCACCACCCAAAGTTTTAGTGACAGAATTAAGCAGTAAATAATAGATAGTCATAAATTATACATTTACTGACTTACAACATGGAATGAACTAGGAGAAAAAACAGATTTCTCCGGTGGCAGAAACAGTAAGTCAAGGAAACTGTAAATCAGATGGGAAAACCTACTCTGATGAGAATATACATTTAAATCTAAGATGTTGTTCTTTTACACATTCCGTTCACATTAGCAACATTCACATGTGGGGAATCAGAAAACCTTTCAAGTTGTCAGCCTCCAGGTTGGAGCTGGCGATCTCCTGGAATTATAACAGATCTCCGGACTACATAAATCACTTTTTAATTTTCTATTTATTTAAAACATTTATCCCACTTCT
>NW_015252151.1:0-501 GCF_001447785.1 Gekko japonicus | reverse complement strand
ACGTCATCATGTCAGGGTGACGCTCTATGATAGGAGCATCAGGGCGATTCTCACTTCTGGCTTCACACTGGAAGTGATGTAACAGTGTTGGTGTGATGCTGATTATGTTTCCCCTGCTTCATAATAGACGCTCCTGCCAGTTGCCAGACTTGGCTGGCAAAACGAGAGATCTCTGTTTTCTTTCTGCCACCTCAACATGTGCAGTTCTCAAATGGTTTATTACAGTGACTTTTGTAATCATCCTACTGAGAATATGTCCAATATTTTCTCCTCACACCATCAATGTATCTGTTTATTAAAATGCATCCAAAATGAAATCCATGTAGATCCCAGATACAAAACAGCCAGTCAATAGTAAAACATTAAAATATCAAGACCAGTAAAATGATAAATATAATCAACCTCTAGCCGCACTCAATAGCAGCAGCATACATCACACCAAAAAACCTCAATTTAAAGCAAATATTAAGGAACAAGGTAGAACGAATAAAAAGGGTTTTG
>NW_015252150.1:0-501 GCF_001447785.1 Gekko japonicus | reverse complement strand
TAACTCAGCTTAGAGGGAACACTGTATGTTTTTTTTGGGGGGGGGTGCTGACAAGCTCACCTGTCATCACGGCGCCCTTTCCCCCTTGTCTTCCTTGCAGGCTGGGACAGTGGTCTGGATCGGCATCCTGGTTTACACGGACCCCGCAGGGCTTCGCCCCTACCTGGCGTCGCAAGTCACCGAGCAGAGCCCGCTGGGCGAGGCGGGTCTGCCGGCCATGCCGGTCCCCGGAGAAGTCCTCCCCACGGGCGACACCAAGCTGTCCCTCTCGGTCTTCCCTCCGGACCCGGTGCAGCAGCAGCTGCTGGAGAACCAGACGTCGGAGTCCCTGAGCAGGCAGGAGGCCGGTCGCTCGAGCGAGGAGCGGGAGAGGCCGGGGAGCAGCGGGCAGCCAGAGGTGGGCCCCAAGGCGGAAGTGACCTGGGGAGCAGAGGACGAAGAGATCTGGAGGAAGCTCTCCTTCCGGCACTGGCCCTCACTCTTCAGCTACTACAACATCAC
>NW_015252149.1:0-501 GCF_001447785.1 Gekko japonicus | reverse complement strand
TGTCTGCATGCCAGAGAACTCTTCATATACAGTGCCTGTCAGGAATGAGGAGAAAAAACATAGCAGCTGTCTGATGGCAATTTGCCCCCGTATAAGTGACACTTTTTGTCCATTGCATCATACACACAGAACTGAGCAAAAGGGAAGAGAACAAGAAGTAATAGAGATAAAGATCTAAGTAATTTTTTTAAGTAAGTATGACCCAGCTCATCAAACTCTAGAAAGATTTTCTTTCTGATGTCTCTGCTGCAGTGGCCAAAGAAGAACTGAATGGGAAGTGCTTCCCCAGCCACTCTGGATATCTGTGGTTTTGCCCATACCTCCAGAGTGTGCAGGGCAAGAGCTAAAATCTCTTTCTAGTTTAGTCCTTGAAGGTTCTGAACAGTACTCAACGCAGGTTAGAATTTCCATCAGTACAGAGACCATGAAGAAGTAGTCTAGCAGGCAGGAGGACAACTCAAGAGGGGCTTAGACCTACAGCATGGGATATAGTTGAGCTCA
>NW_015252148.1:0-501 GCF_001447785.1 Gekko japonicus | reverse complement strand
AACTCCCAGAATGTAGGCGGCTGGCTAGATCTTTGGAAAGCACAAAGCAAGAACTGAAGGCAACAGGGCAACAGTTACTTTAAAGAGCCAAACAAAAGGAGAGATGATGTGAAACCAGCAACCTGGCTAAGAGGTGGGCGCAGTACACTGATCGGCACATATAATTATGAATGGGGGGGGGACGACCCACACAGTCATAGCACTGAAGTCAATTAACCTGAAAGATCTATATCTGCCAGCAACAAATGAGATCCACAGCTAGATAAAACAGGTACACAGCGAAGTCTATAAATATTTATTAGCCAATTACTCGATAAAATGTTTACAAACCAGCCTGGGCACCTACAAAACTAGGCCAGCACACGCAGAACTGGCAGGTGTTCTAAGCACACATGTGCAGAATGCCCTGGGCACATTTTAAGAACCCGCAAGGATGAGGGAGGAGCTGAACAAAGAATGTTATGGAGTGAACGAGCACCAGTGCTCCCTCTAAGCTGTGGA
>NW_015252147.1:0-501 GCF_001447785.1 Gekko japonicus | reverse complement strand
TCCAATCTCCTTCTCCTCCTCCTCCTTCCTCTCTTATATGAAAAAACCCAAGAAAACCTCAGTTCCCATTGCTGAGGTTGGTATCACGAGTCCTTACTCCGAGAGTACATTTGCATAATTGCAATTGCCAGTTTTGCCGCCTGGATTAGGTGTCTCAAAAGAGGATATTAATTGAGTTTAGTGTCTCGTGGCAGCTTTGGAGAGGGCGTCTCACAATGTTGCCCGGCCGTATTGATTTTAAGACAGTCTGAATCTCAGAGAGAGAAGAGGAGCATTGATTTGACAGCTGTGGACAGGAACTAAAGGCAGCCCCGTAACAGAAGCCCAATTCTTTCGTTTTCATGTGAGAGAAGCAAAATACAAGTTTACACTAGAGCAACATATAGAGGGGGGGATAGCATTTTAGAGATTCTCCGTAAAGGGGGGGCATTGAGGTTGGGCAGAACATCAATATTGGATCTTGCCGAATTATATTTCAGTGAGGCTTATACTCTTTCTGGC
>NW_015252146.1:0-501 GCF_001447785.1 Gekko japonicus | reverse complement strand
TCAACTCTTCAAAAAAATGTCTAGTTTGGCCCCAAGCCTAATATCGCAACCACTACATCAAGGCAATTCCCTTCTGCTCCAAGTAAGGACCAAGCATGAGCTAGCATGGAAAACCACCCCTGTAGCACCCCCATTTTTCCAGTCCCAGGCATGCAGCCTGGGACCAGATGTTGCTTAGACTCTCTCTGAGGCTGTTGAATTGCACTGAGCTTAGTGAATCACAAGCTGTGCTGGCCTGAGCTGACAGCTCTCTGCAGGCACTCTCTGGAACTCTGCCAGCCCAGTGATTAAAGAGCAGGAGACGCCTGCCAGTAGGCTCTGCGATTCAGCACAGATTCCTGCATGCTCCTACACATAATTTCTCCGCCTCCAGTTGGTGTTTTCTTCCATGAAGCCAGTGATTCAGTACTTGATTCTGCATGTTTCTACAGGAGAGCTGCAGAACAACTGACTGCAGAGCATAAAACAAAGGGATTCTTATATAGGTGATCCTAAATACTG
>NW_015252145.1:0-501 GCF_001447785.1 Gekko japonicus | reverse complement strand
CTGAGCCCTGGCTGACTCATGACAGATTGGGAGAATGATGTTGTAAGCTGTTCTGGGTCCCCACTGGGGAGAAAATTGGGGTATAAGTGTGTAAAATAAATAAACTGTGGTTACAAAAAGGGGATTGTGAGCTAAAAAGGCCCTGGCTGAAAATTCTCTACTGCCATGAGCACACTTAAGTAAGCCCCCATCACTTACTAAGTTCAACAAGGGGGTATTGCCTGAGCCGCTCCTTCCAGTCTACCCCTCTACCTGATCAAACTCTTTCCTTTATTGCTTCCCGGGTGTCTTTAAACATCACACAAGAAGCTGCATATTCCTAGCATATCAATTCTCATGATAATCTGTAACATTGGAACAATAATAGGTGCTTGCTTTAAAAGTGTGTTGTAACATATGTGATAGATAATGTTGCCTTGGGAAAGGACAGGAGTTGGTCTCCATGTTCTTTTTGGTCTTTTGCAGCTCTGTCATCCTAAATAAAAATCAGACCAAAAGATA
>NW_015252144.1:0-501 GCF_001447785.1 Gekko japonicus | reverse complement strand
TCTCTCTGTCTGGAAGTTAGTTTGGGCATATCAGCCCATTTCTAAATCTTGATTATCCCTTCTAGTGTGTGTGTGAGGGGGGTATGATGACACTATTTATTTGCTACCCAGATTTTGACTGCGGACAGTAAATTCCAAAACTGTTTTGTAATCCTAAAAATGCCGTCCAAGAATCCAAGTAAAATACTCAGCGGATTATCTGACCAAGCCTGGAGAATCTTCTGGCTAATGCTGCATAAAACCTTCTCCCAGAACATCTGAATCTTGGGATGTTCCCATCATATATGTAAGAAACTGGCTTTGGTGTGACGCAGTTTCAAAGTGCACCCCTTTGGATATCAAAAGGGTGGTGGACTGAATGGTTGGAACAAGGTAAGCCACTTTGAGTCTCTGTTGGGGAGAACTGCAGGTTACAAATCAAGTGAATAAATGAATATTTTGTAAATTCTTCTGCTGTTTCGCATTGACATGGTCAGGTGTTCCATTTCCTGGCAACTGCTG
>NW_015252143.1:0-501 GCF_001447785.1 Gekko japonicus | reverse complement strand
GATTTTTCTTTTTTACTTCTTGCTAACACGCGGAATGGTTAGTTCTGTTGCAGGTGATGAGAAATGGTGATCGTCCAAGGCCTTTGGAGGACAAAAATGAACCAGTGCCCAAATTTAAAAATGTACTGCTGTGGTTATTCAAAAGTGTATTTAAGCATTCGCTGTTATGATATATAGAGGGTGTGCCTATGTTTGGTTCATAGAAGCAATCATGTACAAGAACACGTATTATGACCTAATGAAGGGAGTGTCTCCCCCAACTGAAGCTGATCTTCCTGACTCTGGCAAAGGATTTCTAAGCTCTTGAGCTCGAATACGTCTGACTTCAGCTGCCGATGCCTGGATTCCTTTGACATCTGGAGCCTTCCCAGGAAGAACCCTGTAACCAGTTGTGGACCAGGCAAAGTGCTGGCACAGTGGGATTCGTGTTTCCGCATGGGAGTGTAAACTCCATTTTGTTTCTCTCACTCACAAAGCTAGAGGCAGGAGCAATATGGGCCC
>NW_015252142.1:0-501 GCF_001447785.1 Gekko japonicus | reverse complement strand
TGGCTTCTCTTATGTTCTTAACATATCTAAACCTGCCTTACACCAAATTAGACCATTGATCCACCCAACCTACTATTGCCTCACATTGACTAGCACTGACTTTGCAGGGTCTTAAGAGGAGAAAGATCTTTACCAACATTTTCTATCAGAGAGGTTTTAACAGGAAATGGTAGGGATTGAACCAAGTTCTTTCTGAATGCAAAATATGATACCCACTGGGTGAATTTTTCTCTAGCATACTCTCTCCCAGCCTAATCTCTCTCATGAAGCTGTCTGGAGGATAAAATGGAATCATGTACTTTGCCATGACTTTCTTGGAGGAAAGGCAGATTTCACCAGGCAGAAAGAACTGGCTCATCATGTCTCCTGGAGTGCTGGACTAAGACCTGGGAAATTTGTATTCAAAACCACACACTGCCAAGAAGCTCACCGAATGACCTTGGGCAACCATTCTCTCAGCCCAACCTGCTTGACAGGGTTGTTGTGAGGGTAAAATGAGGA
>NW_015252141.1:0-501 GCF_001447785.1 Gekko japonicus | reverse complement strand
CACCACCACCACCAAGGGAAAAGCTTACTAGTTACATTTGCCTTTGAAGAAGTTTTAACTGAGGTCCTTGCTTCCTGATTGGGCCAAAAGGGAACTCCCCATCCTGAGAAACACCTTGGAATATGAAGCAGGAAGGGACAAACCTTTGTCAAACTTACTGTGGGAAGGGTGATCTATCTCCAGGAGGCAGATAGTTTGCGGTCTTTTAAGAGTTAGGAAGTAAACCTATTATTTCCCTCTTTTTCCCTGTATTCCCTAGTTTCACCTTTTCAGATTTCCATGTTAGTTATTTATACGTGAAGCTTTTTTACAGTCTTTATTTTGCCTTTGAGAGATTTATGGGCTGCTTTCCTCGTGAGCTGGCAGCTTTAAACTCACACAGTCAGACAGATCCAAGAACGGCAGGCGGGAATCCAGAACTTAACTCACATATGACCACACACCTTCATTCAAGGGGGGAATTATTGGCTGGCCTAGGGCAACCAAATCTTAACACACACA
>NW_015252140.1:0-501 GCF_001447785.1 Gekko japonicus | reverse complement strand
AAAGGGAAGAGTCTGCATGAAACTTACCTTACTCCTGTGGAGATTATTCTTGTGCTGACTGATATGATGCCTTCTAAGGTGTTGATATTTAAACCTGCCCATCAATTTGCATGAAGTGATGCAGGTGCTGTTCACCCACGTTCTTGAAGATCCCTTCGATTTATGATCCAGGAAACGCCAATGGATCTGTGCCACAGCATGTGGACTTATGGCGCAATTGAATATCAGTAATGTATCATCTGTGACTTGAGGTGACGCAAAGTCCCCACCTCCTTTTCCATCTGGGTTAGAAAACTAGGCTCCCTACTGGGACACAAGATTTCAGAAGGAGACCAGGAAGCAGGCAGGCAGGCAGGCTCCCATGGCTGACCAGGATGGGCAGTGTTGTAAGGAGGATTTGGGAAATTCCCTCCAAGTGCCACACAAAACTGATCCCAGGTGCTTGTCGAGGAACTGAACGGGTTTTATTTGCATACATACAACCTGGCCCTAGAGGCTCCA
>NW_015252139.1:0-501 GCF_001447785.1 Gekko japonicus | reverse complement strand
TTGAAAATATACTATTTGCAGAAAAGGCAAACCTAGTGGACATTCAGGGGTGAGTGGGTATAGCATGAGCAGATCTGATGTTGACAACTGCATATTCAGATATTAGAGCCACAAAGGTATTGGATTTTTGCAAGGAAAGGCTTTACAGGAATACAAAATAACATAGAGAATCCCAGCAAATTTTAATCAGAATTTACTGTTTTATGAGTGCATTCAGGAAATTGGCAGATGAGCTAAGCGTGTTTCAATCTTCTGACACAAGGATACCTGCAAGCACTACAGAAGGTAGATGATCACATTAATTGGTAAGACTAGAGGGAACTCATGGGGAGGCAGGAATGTTCCTGAAATGTTTGTTTGAATGCTTCCCATGAGAGAAAGCACAAAGTAAATTTGCCTGTTGTTCATTAGAATGTTGAACTCTCTATCCTGCCCCACCAGCCCCTGCAAAAGATGGTATCAAAATCAGGTTAACTTGGCTGGCTTGCTACAACCTTCGCC
>NW_015252138.1:0-501 GCF_001447785.1 Gekko japonicus | reverse complement strand
GCAAAGGCAGGCAATGGCAAAGCCACCTCAGAAAAGTGATGGCTCTCTTGAGAGTACAGCTGCATCTGGGTCATGTAGAAAAGGCGTTTCTTGGCTCTAGTACGAATGTGCAACAGAGGTTGTCCAAGCACATACCTCCAAGTTGGCATTCTGTCTTTTAAAAATCCAGGTCATCATTACAACTGCAGGCAGTCTGTCTAGCAAATAAAATGGATGCAGGGGAATGTACCTATTTTAGCCTAATGCACAAACTTCAATTACACCAATTAATTCAAGGCATCAACTGAAATACAGACATTTCATCCTTGACCTGGAGCTAGGTTCCGATCAAGGTTTGTGCTCTGCTGTGGCTGGTGACACAATTATATGCTTTTAGAGAGTTTGTAAAATCCTCACGACAGACAGGTAGAACTAGCAGGGCAACATTTCATTATGCTTAACCGTGATACATCTGCAACTTCTCTGCCTATGGGCGTATCTGAGAAAGTTAGCCATGCATTT
>NW_015252137.1:0-501 GCF_001447785.1 Gekko japonicus | reverse complement strand
GATATTATGCCATTTTGCCAAAAACAAATTCCATTAATTGCCGCTGCAAATGTATGGGTGATAGACATTCACAGAGACAGCGGCGAGTCCACTACACTTTTTCAACAACTCTGTTTTCACAATATTAGTGTAAAAACACACTGTGCAGTAATCAATACTTGCAGGCTGGGAATTGCCCTGTTCCTCACCCCACCCAGCCCCTACCAAGAGCCACTGGGTTTTATGCTTACTTTGATTTAAGTACTGACCTGACAGGAACATTGCTTCTCCGGTAGTCATAGGAGTGTGCTTTACTAGGCCTACTCCATACCTTTGGGTTTCTGTATGCTTTACTAGTCCTACCTTTGAATTTCTGTATGCTTTCCATTAGAGCCATAGTTTTCTGAGAGACTGTGTTGAGCTTCTCCAGATTAGGGAACCTCTCCAAGGGCTGACAGCAGGTCCCCTTTTCACACCTAGGCGAGAAGGAACCCTTCAGGTCAATTAGTGATGAAAAGCGTT
>NW_015252136.1:0-501 GCF_001447785.1 Gekko japonicus | reverse complement strand
CAGTAGCCTGGTTACAATTAGAAAACACTCTGAGCCCTCTGACTTTGTCTGCTGGCCACTATGTAACTACCCATAGAGAATGGACTAGCGCCACCATAGTTATGCAGCAGCCAGCCAGTGGAGTGCAGCCACAGCACAAGTCCTCTCTGCCCTTCTGGTAGTGTAATCTGCCTGGAAGGCCTGCTGGTAGCTGTATGTAAGTGCTTCTGAGCCGCCCAGAAGAAAAAAAAAGTGTGAGTGTAATCAGTGATATAAAATAAATAAATTAAATCAAATGCCTGAAATATCAAAGATTTCTTCTAGAGCTAGTGAAAATGATACTGCCTGTATCATTATGCTCCAATTTTGACATTCTTCTCTAACATGAAATAAGAAATCAATGTGTCCAGTAATAAATGTGTGGTTCTTTAAAGGCTTCACTGGGAAATACCTGGAATTGGTCATCATTGTGATTAGCATAATTTAAAGAACCAAGAAAATTAAAATCCTCGAGACATGCTG
>NW_015252135.1:0-501 GCF_001447785.1 Gekko japonicus | reverse complement strand
ACCTTCTGCATCCCTTCTGGGAGTAGGGAAAACCTTTTCATCAACACATCCAGTGCTGGGAACAGGGACAGCGGCAGCTACAGGACCTTCTGCTTGCTTCTGTCCTCAGTGGACATAAGCAACAATGACAGCTGCCAGCTAAATCAACACGTGCTCAGGCTGATGGGAGACGCGGAGATCCCACAAGATGCCTTCAAGCATCTTTGGCGCAACTCAGCCTTGACAAGAGGGGACAGCGGAGAAATCATGAATGAGGGACACGGCCTGTCTGCAGCACAGCACAAGGCAGGGGTGTGCGTTCCTCTGTGCGAGACTGGGCATCTCCTGGGCCGGAAGCAGCCAGTCTCCTGGAGAGGCTGTGCATCTCCCTGGGGTGGTCCGTGCTCCAGCCTGGAAGCCAGTACAACATCGGGACCGTCAGAGAATGCCAGTACTGTGGTCCACCACGGATAGGCACTAGGCTTTTCACACAGAGGCACTGGGTAACAAGAAGAGAAGAAG
>NW_015252134.1:0-501 GCF_001447785.1 Gekko japonicus | reverse complement strand
CTTGTTTTCTCTTCTCTCTACAATTATGTGATCAATTTCAGCAAGATCATCATTCCTCCTCTTCCTGGACCCTGAGGGGAGCTCACTGCCCCTCTAGAAACCCTTCTTATGTTCCATCTCTTGCCTTTCTTAGTTTCTGTCCACTCTCTCCAGCTTTACGGCCTCCCATTAAATACAGTCAGGTCAATACATGCAGGAGAATAGGCTGTTATGGGAGGACAGTGTCCTCCTGAGATAGGACAGTGGACTGGGTCATTTCAAACTGTGAACAATCTATTCGCATGTTCTCCTATGGGCCACTTCCTGTAGGATCTAACACATCTTTTAGTTTTTAGTTCACTGGGGGTCTTCTTAACCACAACGATGGATGAGGAACAAGAGACAGGGAGCTTCAAAGGAAAATCCGAAATCAAGCAGAGGATCTGGGTTATTGAAGTGCAACTCCATTTAAGTTCTGTTGCAAAAGACCATCTTTTTAGGAGTAAGAAAGCAGTTCCATTA
>NW_015252133.1:0-501 GCF_001447785.1 Gekko japonicus | reverse complement strand
CACCCTCAAATCTCCAGGTATTTCCCAAATGGGACTTGGCAACCCTATTAACTGAGGCATAATAATAAGGGTATTCCATGAAAATGAGAACATTAGCATATAACAGGACTTCTTGTTCTACCTCTAATTTTTATGTTGTCACAATGTACAGGCAAAGACTTCATACACTAGGTCAGGATCAGGTATGAGTCAATTCGTGTCTCCTATAGAAATGGCCCATCACACAACCCACAATACCTGTAATACCCTAGATATTGGGGTATTTGAAAATATTTTCTACACAGTCAACAAAATTCAGAGGCTTCTGTCTTCCATTTCACTTTGTTAATGTTATTATTATCGTAATTTCTCTATCAAAGTGGCACTGAACTTTAGAATTCCTTAGAGTGCTGTGTCTGTAGTTCATCCTTAATACTACCTTTTTCAGGTTTAGAGATTTCTGAAATGGAGACTTCACCCAACAATGGGGATTATTTTCTTTTCACATATTTTTTGTACATG
>NW_015252132.1:0-501 GCF_001447785.1 Gekko japonicus | reverse complement strand
AGTTTAATGAACCCTAATTAATGACCACTCTAGTAAAACGAGCATCTCCAGAAAGGCACAGGTAGAGGAATTGATTTTTGAGGCAGAAGTATCATAAAACAGAGATGTTCCCCATCAGTGGGAACCAAAGGGCAGATCTTTGCTTTTCATATGCCTGTTTTGCTTATTTGTCTCACTGCTAATTCTGTCCTTCTTCTAAGGAGTTGGAAGCAGCTTCTACGGACTCCGTCTATTCCTCACAACAACCCTGTGAGGTAAGCTAGGTTGAAAATGTATGACTGGCCCACAGACTCTGCCCATCTGATGCCCTCAGCTCTGGCAGCTGGTATACCTTCTATCAGTTTAGGGTTTCCAGCTCTGGGTCGTGAAATACCTGGAGATTGGGTGGGGGGGACAGAAACTGGAAAGGGGAAGCGTCTGGGAAGTGGATAGGGTTTGGGAAGCCCACCCTCTAAATCCCACCCATTTTCTTCAGGAGAACTAATCTTGGTCATTTGGAGA
>NW_015252131.1:0-501 GCF_001447785.1 Gekko japonicus | reverse complement strand
GGAGGATTTCCTAATGAGTCATTGAACTGGTGAAATTTACTGCCAAGAAAGGGGGTGATGGACTTTGATAGCTACAAAATATGCAACGTTTTCAAGGCAGTGTGGTTCTGTTGTTGTTTGCATGTAAATAATTGTGAATGAATGTCAATAATTTTGTCCACATAATTTTGGCAACAATGAATGTGCTATACTGTGTATAACGATACTACATTATAAAAGAGTTCAGTGTTTTCAAGTTTAATATCCAAACAAGCTAGTAGTTCTACCTGTTTTGCCTGTGTGGGAGTTTTTGTCCAAATAATAATCTTTCTTTGGTGTACTAGAGAATTTGTTTTCTTCCTTCAACTTTTATTTTTCATACTTCTCAGAAAGTAAATTTTTTTTAAAAAATGTGTGCTGTGGTGGTCCCGGCCGGGTACAGCAATTGGCAACTCTTCATCAAGTATTGGGTGTAGTTGCTATTTTAAAGATTGTTGTTGTTGTTCAGCCGCACAATCGAGT
>NW_015252130.1:0-501 GCF_001447785.1 Gekko japonicus | reverse complement strand
CAACCCAAGCTGTTAAGTGCTACACAGACTAGGTGGGGAACTTTTAAAAAGAAACCGTATCCATCTTCTCAGACCACCTGCTTTAGTTGCAACATTTCTTATCCCCACTAATGAGAACATTTATTCTTAGATACAGACGAGCAGCTCGGTAAGTGTGGGCGGTGACCTGTGCATGTATCTCGCTTGGTGGGGGCAGCTTGATATCTCTGCCAACATATTATTGAACTTTTAACTCCCACGCTGAGTCCCCACTAATTTCATTTAGCGAGTGAAATCCTGCACAGCGCTCTAAATGAAAGTTCTATTTTATGCGCCAAAGGCACATCCCCCCCCCTCGTTGTTTCTCACTTTATCCACAGACACCAAGAGAGTAGGTTATTTTCTGGTCTGTTAAATGTGCACTTCTCTTTCCTGCTCCGTTCCTCAGCAAACATTTTGCCTTCTTTTATATATTAAGTTATGACTGAAAGGGATTGCATAGAAGTCCAAGGTGGCCATGGG
>NW_015252129.1:0-501 GCF_001447785.1 Gekko japonicus | reverse complement strand
CAGATGGGTGGCCCAGTTCGACCACTTGTGCAATGGAGATGCTTATGGAAGTTCATGGTTTGACATTCGTGAAAACCCCCAAAGCACGAACCTCCATTAACCTCAATTTTTCCAGGTTGTGCTCATCCCTAATCACAAGACATGAATATCACCAGAATTCTCACTACTTCATTCCTCAATATATCTATATTTATATCTTCTTCATGGTCTATTCTTTATAAGTATAATAAAGAAAACACTCAATGTTGCTGGGCTGAATAAGAGAATTTGTTATGTTTAAGATGGTGTGAAAGAATATGAAAGTGCTTCTCTAGTGTTTAGTTCATTCATACATGGAAGTTACCATGCTGCCATTTATTTAATAAACTTGTGGGTTCCATTCACACAAGACAGACACAAATTGTAATGGAGATCTGAAGAGTTAAAACAGCAGGTATAATAAATTCAAAATCACTCCAACTACCATTATATAGCCAGCAGCTGCAATAGTGAGGAGGCCTC
>NW_015252128.1:0-501 GCF_001447785.1 Gekko japonicus | reverse complement strand
TTTTTTTAGTCTGTTGAATCTTTCCTTTCATGGTTGTATTTCAGGGGTCGTGCCCCCAGAAGCCCAGACGAAGACCTGGAAGGCGTGGATGAGAAGTTCTTCCAACTGATTGAACAACTTAATTCACAGAAGTGAGTTCTGAGGTCACGAAGGCTGCCTGGGAGGCAGGAAGGAGCTGAGAAAAAGCGAGGGAGGGGACCGGAAGGAGGAAAGTGGAGATGTAGGATAAAGCAAGAGAAGAATGCAGAAATAGAAGGTCTAGAGAGAGCAAAGGAAGAACCTCCTAGAGCCTGAATATGAATATTGGTGGGAGTGGCTTGTCATGTCTCAATGTTCTAGAACATCTGCATACCTCAAAATTCCTTCTTTAAGGGGAATCCTTTAGGGGAAAGATGAAAATGGGGACAGGAACAATAGGGAGGAGGAAGAGAAGGGAAGGGAGAGTATGGAAGGCCCAGTCTGGAAAACAATGACAGGCAATGTTCCCTCTAAGCCATGGAG
>NW_015252127.1:0-501 GCF_001447785.1 Gekko japonicus | reverse complement strand
TATGAAAAAACACAGGGCATTTTCACAAATAATATGAAATATCCATATTGCCATTTCTCATTAATGTAAATCAAACGTAAGGATCAATATTAAGCAGAACAGATGTTCAGTTTAAGAAATATTGTCTTCTGCCTTTGATATTTTTCTTTAAGAGTGTTCACAAATCCTGAAGGCAAGAACAACAGTTACTTCAAGACCCCTACAGGAACTGCATAATCCTAAGGAACCAATTTTGTTGGTTGTCCCTGCCTGCCAGGAAGATCTCCTAGGCCCTTTAAGGTCATACATACCAGTCCAACAGCTTTAGTAGACATCCCTGTTTAATGGTTTTCCTAAATGAACTAGTCCATTAACACTGGACTGTTCTGTTTTCAGCTATGTTTCATCCATGGGTTGGCAGAAGAACATCTGTAGCCAAAGTTACGCATCCAACATGTTTTGAAAATCACTGAAATAGTACAAAGGAATACAGACATTCAGAACTCTACAGGGAGTCCTTTT
>NW_015252126.1:0-501 GCF_001447785.1 Gekko japonicus | reverse complement strand
CCTAGAGCTACCCTGTGTCACTTCCAAGTCGAACCTGGAAGTGACATAGTAACGTGAGTGCCGTCATTGATGTCACTCCCACCCCCTGTGTCCCCATCCCCAGCGCTCCTGCTGGTTATCAAGCTTGGGCCCTTTGGTCCAAAATTTTGCCCACCCGTGGTACTATACGACGGTCAGACTTCAGTAGTCCCTTAGTGACATCACACAGAAGGGCGAGAGATGGGGAAATAGTTATGCAGGGAGAAAAAATATATATAGGCTACGTTACTACAAAAGAGAAGGGCTACAGCTGAGGGGCTACAGAAGCTATGAGCCACCTTTGTGCTAATGCAGCCGTTCCACTCTATTTCTGTTCCTTATAAAAGGACAGCCGCTTCACTCTCACCCGACCGGATAAAGAGGAGGACGGGATAAACCCTACGGTATCTTGCTAACTAGCTGGTTTTTCAAGATGGAAACGTATCCGTGCCACATGTTTCGCTCTCCATAAAACTGAAAGGG
>NW_015252125.1:0-501 GCF_001447785.1 Gekko japonicus | reverse complement strand
CTTCCAAATACTGACCCGGGCTGACCCTGTTTCACTTCCCAGATCTGATGACACTGGGCTAAACCAGAACTGCAGACACGGGGACACTGGGCACCAGGCTCAAGCTCCTGGCAAACCTGGGTTTGCTTCCATGAAATGGGATTCTCGGGAAATTATCCTGCGCTCTCAAGCACAGCACAGGGAGAGGGGGGACTTGGAAACAGGCCACAGAGGTTGGACCGAAACTGGCTCTCGGCGGGATCAGTGAAAAGAGAACCGACCCTTACCAGAGCACTGGCCGGAAGCTCTTTCTGTGGGCAGAACTGCCCCTGAGGAAGTGGCTCGCCTCTTCAGTAACACAAGCCCCTGGCATACCTCTCCTGCCACTCTTCTGTCAGCCTGAGATGGAGAAGGGCCGTGGCACGTGACGTGTTCGCTGCCCTGCCCACGGCCTCAGGATCTGAAGCATCTGAAGGCCTAAGAGTTCCTGCCCAAGACTATGGACTGTGGAGAGAGACTGCC
>NW_015252124.1:0-501 GCF_001447785.1 Gekko japonicus | reverse complement strand
TAAGCATACGTCTATTATACACAGTGTCATATAGTTTTCCATAACCATCTGAAGTCTGGCAACTTCATGTATAGATGACCCCACAGAGATGCCATTCTTCAGTTTAGCTGAGTTGTAGATAGGCCAGTGTGTGTCCGAATGGTCTTTTCTGACTCTTTAAGAATTAATTTTACATCATTCCACTAAAGGGACTGGAATCCATGACTACCTTTGTGCACGACTCTGACCCAAATTCCTCCCTGGTGTAATGTACGGCTGGTCACGGCCCATTTCATTTCCTACAAGCCCATTAATCTAATTTGTCAAGATTAATCCTGCGAAAGAGTCCCGTCCCTCACTGTCTCAATTATCCCTCTTGCTCTTCACCTTGTCGGCATTTTCAAACGCATTGTCTTCCATAACCTTGTCTGGACAGCTGTCCTGCAAGGTGATTGGCCAGCACGAACGTCGGGGAGGGTAGCTTGCTCAAAAATGTTCTCCTCCCCTGCTCGATGTCCCACC
>NW_015252123.1:0-501 GCF_001447785.1 Gekko japonicus | reverse complement strand
TACATCTCACATTCCTTAGCTTGTAGCACCACCTACTGTTCTCTTTTTTAAGTATAGCTTATTGAGAACGTTAATACAATGCACAGTGCACAACCAGCAATAATTGACCCTCCTCACCATAACAACACAATTTCAAGGTAGCTATTACAAAGACAGACAGAACAAAAGAGGGGACTCAGTAATAAGGGTCTATAGTCTTCAACCAGCTGTCAGTCTTACCTCTTGGAGCTGCTGTGTTTGCCTAGTGCAATAATCAAGAAAGCCCAGAAATTATCATCAAATTCCCTACAACTGGTTCAGGTTATATCCTTCATTATATAGTGCCATCTAGGGATATCAGTCTCTATGAGGTCCTCCTTTCACTTGTCTTCTACATGTAGGCTTTTGACTTTGCTATTGTGGACAATGGTCCTTCCAGTTGTGGCAATCTTGCCTTTCTACCCTCCCTTACGTGCAGAATTTTCCTTTCTGCCTTCTTTCTTGCAGAGCAGCCCCTTTATC
>NW_015252122.1:0-501 GCF_001447785.1 Gekko japonicus | reverse complement strand
GCTTCAGACCAACACAGGGACCCACCTGAATCTACCTTCTTTGGATCAAGTGATTGAACAAAGAGCTACACAGTTTACAGGGTGCTGTTTCATTTCTGTCCCAGTTACAAAGTTCCTTCCAATGGAAGAGGGAAATGAGAGAGAAGACGGCCTGGGAACGGTGAGCAAGGGGGCCGTGGCTCAGGGATAGTGCATCTGCTTGGTGTGCAGCAGTTCTCAGGCTCAATCCCCGGCATCTCCGGTTCAAAGGACTAGGTAGGTGGCAATGTGAGAGACCTGCACCTGAGATGCTGGAGAGACACTGCCGGTCTGAGCAGACAATACTGATTATGAAGGACCAGTGGTCTAATTCAGGAGGGGTGTCAAACATGTGGCCCAGGTGCCGGAACTGGCCCCTCCAGGGCTCTTATCCAGCCTGCAAGCAAACCAGTGAAAGGGAGGGAAGGCAGGAGGCTGCTCAGGGTGGAGAGGAATGGGTGCATGCTGAGGCGGGGTTTCGGC
>NW_015252121.1:0-501 GCF_001447785.1 Gekko japonicus | reverse complement strand
AAATCCGCTTTCCAAAACTGAGGACCCCTAAATAATTACGTGCTCCGATGGGCTCCGCAGCCTGACGAGTTTGGAGTGACAGGTGTCAGGGAGACATTCCCCAGCTGGAAGGGACAGAAGGATTCTCGCGCAAAGCCCTTACCTGCGGCGGGATGCTTTGGACAAAGAGGAAGGCATCGCATCCAGACGGGACATCCTTGCCGGTCCGGCTGCCGGCTCAGCGGCCACGGGCTCCGTGTGAATTTGCCGCGTCCTGGTTCATCGCAGCGCTTTGGGCTGAAGCTGGCAGACTGGCCTTTGCTGTGTCTTTCTTCTCTTCTCCCCTCTGCTGGGGAACTGTTGTAACTCTCGCCTCGCCGGGGATTTATACAGAACCGTGGAAAAGAGAGAGAAGAGACGAAGGCAGGGCTCAGTCTGAGAGGAGAAGCCCAGTCCTGGGACCTGGTTTCTCAGTGCCACGGCTCAAGCCCAGGAGACGTGGGCAGAAAGATCGAGATGGGT
>NW_015252120.1:0-501 GCF_001447785.1 Gekko japonicus | reverse complement strand
CTGCTATATTAACCAAATATCCCAATTCTTCACTGCCTGGTCTTCTGGAGCCGATTGTCCTCTGTGTCTTCTAGGCCAGACTCTCAAAATAAGGCCGGGATGTTTGCTGCATTGTGCATTGGGAACCGGGATCCGTGTTTCAAAAACACAAGTTCTTTCACGAGGCTTTGTTTTCATTATCATAAAATATTGATTTTGGTGCCCATAGGTTTTAAACAAACAAAATGCTCCTTTTCTTTCTTCTTTTAAGAGAAAGAAGGGTAAGTTGCTTTTCGGAATGCGGAGCATTAATTCAGACGAAATTTCCCTATTAAATATTTAGCAGTTCGGTGTTCACTGGAATGAAATGCAGGCGGCAATTCGCGCGGCTTTTAGCCAGCCCATCTTGGTCAGGGCTATATTTGGGTATTTAGATAAAACAATCTGCTAAGTAACATCTGAAATATCTAATGCTGCTTGTTGATTAAAGATCAGATCTTAAGATAGGGGGGCAAGACGGAT
>NW_015252119.1:0-501 GCF_001447785.1 Gekko japonicus | reverse complement strand
GGGGTGGCACGGCCGCTTCACTTAAAAGCAATCTTCTCCGGCAACTGCCGGCAAGTAGGGAGATTGCAAACCTTATACCACCTCCAGACCTGAGCGCTCCGAGCGGTCCTAAAGCCGATGCAATCTTGAGGCGGCGCGGTCTCCCCCTCCTGACAACCCACCGACTGCCACCACCCCAAAAATAGACCTCCCCTTCCTCTTCTTCGATCGGCTTCGCAACGCGATGATGCCCCCTCCAGTCCCTTAAACAAATGAAACGTCTTCGATGGAAACTTCCAAGGAGAGTGGTTTAAGGATGGCAACCTGCATCCCATTCCCTCTTTCCTCCTCTGCTTTCCTGGATTACTTGGGAAAGGGTTCTGTGCCACCTCTTGGGAGTGGCACCCATGGGTTGGAATTGACTGGGTTCCCCTGCTTTAAATACGGAAGCAGCTGTCAGGAAAGTTTTGGGTGCCTGCTTCCCTTCTCTGCAGCCATCAAAATGTGTGTACACTCTTCTCA
>NW_015252118.1:0-501 GCF_001447785.1 Gekko japonicus | reverse complement strand
CCTTCACATTCTCCTCACTCTGTGTTTGTTAGCCTTTTCCTTTTGTGTCTCTCGTATTGGCCATCCTTAGAAGGACTACTCCTTAAGAATGCTACCCGACATCATAGCCGCATTGTTAAAACATTCCACTTTGTAAAATGGATTCTCCCTGCTTAGGATGAAACTGCCATTGTCTCCCCTCCCCCAGATTTAATGGAAATGCTACTGTTAAAACGTGGTGCCTGTTTTTGTATTAATTGCACATAAAAACAGCATGTGTTATCTAAAGTGTATCAATGATATGATAATGGTGTAAAAATGTAAGAAACTAATCAGGAACAGCAGCGACAAACATAGGTAAAACAAAAAATTTAAGTGCCAATGTGGGGTATATCCATACATCCTTAGTGCTCCTTGGGCTAGGGACCTGGCTTTTTACTTTAAAAGCCCTATGTATGAATAACATTATAGTATTACTACTGGGCATGTGCTACCTAGGGCTACCAAGTACTTACTGCAAAT
>NW_015252117.1:0-501 GCF_001447785.1 Gekko japonicus | reverse complement strand
GCAGCTGGCAATTTATTTTTACATGGTTAGTTTTGTCACCATTACACCCATTTGTAATTGCTGCTGTTTTGGATCTCCTTGACATCTCTGGAGATGAGAAAATTCAGCACTGGCTTAGCAATAATGCTGTCATGGTGTAACAGTGTTAATCAGCTCAAATGGGGGCAAAATGACAAAGGTCCAGCAACAGTTGTCCGCCAATATCAGTGAACCAAAAAAAGAAAGCAGCTTTGTGATCATACCGTAATGCCAAACCACAGCAACTGGTCTGGCCAGCCACAGCAATTAGTGGCCCTTCCAAAAGTCTGGACCTAACATAAGAAAGTACCACGGCATGAATGAAGGAGGGTGTCCAACGGTACCAAGCAATGCAAAAAGGTGCCAGGCTGCATCATGAAGTGGCGTAGTGGTGAAGTCCATAAATTGTATTCAGAATGTCCAAGATTCAATTGATGGCATCTCTAGTTAAAAGATTGCAGTAGGGGTGGAAGTCAGTCAGTA
>NW_015252116.1:0-501 GCF_001447785.1 Gekko japonicus | reverse complement strand
TTCTTGTGTCTATCATGTTGTCTCTTAGGTGCCAGGCCAAACCTTTTCTTGTAACCCAGACTTTAAAACAAGGAGAAGTCTTTTTTTTAGTTGTCTCATGACCTGCTTTTAACCCGCTTTATGGATATTTTAAAGGCAGTTCAATAGTTATTCCATACTGTTTTTATGCTCATGGATTGTTTTTAATATTGATAATTTATGTTGTGTTTAATATTATGTTGTATTTAATATTGATCATTCATGTCATTGATCATTTATGTCCTTGTTTTTACTTGTAAGCCACTTTGAGCTGACCTGTGGAGAGCGACATATAAATTCCATAAATACATAAATACTTGCATTCCATAAATATATGAATGAATGAATGAATGAATGAAGAATGTCTTTGACACTAGCCTTTCCCAGAACATGCCATCCTTTACCTGGGCATGCTTGAGATTAAACATGGGCTTTCATGCATGCAACGTATGAGGGGCCGTGGCTCAGTGACAGAGCACTGGC
>NW_015252115.1:0-501 GCF_001447785.1 Gekko japonicus | reverse complement strand
TGACTAAATTACCATTTTGGGGGTAATGCTGTGGGCCTTCTTAAACTTTGGATAACTTAGGGCTTCAGTATGTCTTAATCCAGCCCTGGATAGATCAATGGTCCATTTTGACATAAAGGAGATACATATGTTCACTGTAGCTGCTGTTGGCTCCGAGGGAAAGGCAAGACCGTCCTGATATAGGAAGCTGAGGTGGAAGACATGAAGTTCTAGTGAAGGAAGGGATGCTGTAGAATCTTCCTCTCCCATCCCAGCAAATTATGTTCGGCATTGTGTCCCCTGCTTCTTGTATATTTTCACAGACAACAGCATCCTTCTGCTGTCATTTCCTTACAGCTGTACCAGTATCAACTGTATAATGAGACGGAGCCAAAACTCTCCATTGTTTCTTAACTGGAGCATTATCAGCTAGCAGTTGATGAAGGAAAACTGTTAGGCAAACCAGATAGTATTTGGCAGAGGCCTTGGTCTAAGATTGCAGTCTGTGCTGAATATCTAAAA
>NW_015252114.1:0-501 GCF_001447785.1 Gekko japonicus | reverse complement strand
ATAGCAATGGTATTCCCAGTAGTACTGTACTATGGTACTTTCCCCAAAATCTGAATACTGAGCTCCCTTCAAAGTTTGGTTCAGTTATGCTCTTGATATTCTCAAAAAGCTGAGTACCCCAATATCATTCCCTTCCCCCAAAACATACTTGAAGGTTGGCTCTGAATCAACATACTGGTGTACCTTTTTCTGGCAGTACCCACTGTCCAGCAGGTGAACTCTTCACCAGCAAGCGTTTCAGTTGTATAAAGATGTAGGAAACAGAGACATAAATAAATCTAGCAGTGACAAGGGAGCCTTCCAGCAGAGCATCCAGTATCCTCCTTCTCCTGCCGCAGTCTTCAGGGCACCAGGAATCCTGGGAGAATGTCATTCCCAAGGGTCTGGTGTTAAGTCTAGCTTGAGAGGAGAAAGGAGTGGTAGCAGGGAAAGCTGTAATAGGATGAGACCATTCCACACCAAGACCAGATTTTGTAGCACTGTAGGCTCAGTTAGGAATGT
>NW_015252113.1:0-501 GCF_001447785.1 Gekko japonicus | reverse complement strand
CTCCTCCTCCTCCTCCTCCTCCTATTCCTACCATTTGCTACTCAGAGCTATGCTGCTTGTGTGGATGATCCATTTTCCTGGCACGTTTAATAGCTACCAATAGACTTCTCCATCATGAAGTCATGTAACCATGGTTACAGCCCTCTGCTAATGGCAATCACCACATATGACATAAGGGAAGTATTTGCCCCCAGACACCAGAAGGAACATGTGACTCATGAGTTTGAGTTTAACAAGGCCACAGTTTACTGAAAGAACTGTAGCGTAGCCCAACAAACTCTTGTTACAAACAAACGCATGTTACAGAATTATGGGGGAAAGAAGCCTAAGGCTGCCTTTGTCAGGCCACCACAACAAGCTGTCGCAAGTTACTTCAAATGTAGCTTCCTGGTCAATTTGGGCACAGTTTTCTGCATTATGATTCCCCTTGACCCATCACTGGTGGTGGAAGTGTTATCAAATCACAACTGATTTATTATGGCGACCCCATAGGGTTTTCAA
>NW_015252112.1:0-501 GCF_001447785.1 Gekko japonicus | reverse complement strand
GGTGTAACTATTATGAAACTGAATTACACAGTTAGTTGGTGTGGATTAATTTTCATGTTTTCATCAGGGTGTAACACACAATAACAAGCCAGCCTGAGAAAGCCACCCCCCATTGGATACGTAATGTTTCAAAGTTGACATCCCAGAGCACCTTGTTAGCACATATATTTCCCTTAAGATTGCACATTTCCCCATACATTTATTTTGTTCTTGTTCATTTTTTAAATGAATCATCTTGGCACTGTCATTTTGCTTTGTCCATCAGTTATTGATCCAGGGTTAGGCAGGTTTACACCCAGGCCCTGATACTATCCATTTGAACAGTTTTTTCCCCCTGCATTTGTCACAGCAATGCCAGTTCTAGAGATATACGAAAGTCTGTGTCTCTGGACAAACCAAGGATGTGTGGCTCTCCAGGACAAGCCCAGCACATTGAAGTGAGATGGTAAGTCATGACCCAAAGCTCCCCCCCCTTCCATTCAAGACTCTTTGGATTTTACT
>NW_015252111.1:0-501 GCF_001447785.1 Gekko japonicus | reverse complement strand
ACCAGGTGTCATCAGGAGGTCCACCAGTTCCCTACTTCTGTCTCCTAATTCTGTTGCAGACATGCTTTGGGAGTTCCACGCTTGGAACTTAATTCTCAGATGTGTTTATGCCTGATTTGTAACAGGACTACAGTGTATGGGGAGAGGGAGCTTACGTCTCTCCCCTATGCCATTTTGTTAACTTGAAGTGGCCCTAGAGAGCCGCTATTTTCCCTATTAGGAAAACTTATATGTATCCCATCGGTACATGCAAGGTTCCCCAGTGGGGTAAATCGTGGATCTCAAGAGCTATTTTAGGTCTTCCCACCTGGTGTGGTCCTGATCTGAATTAGACATGTGTACACCTGGGAACTGGGAAGTGAGCACTGAAATCAGAGTACATGTCTTGACAATACAGAGGCAGATGTGTGGGGCACATGAAGATTTTTTGATATGTGATTCACTCAAACTTAACTAGATCAGCTGCTGATAGGGTAATGTTTAAAATAACTTGGATACATT
>NW_015252110.1:0-501 GCF_001447785.1 Gekko japonicus | reverse complement strand
AAGAAATGCAAAAACTGAATTACAGAAATCTGAAAATACAGTTAAGAACAAGATAATGTGCACAATAAACAACAGTAATTGTCCCTTTGTAAAAGCATCCTCCTGACCAACTCCGATTTTACTACAGCCCTATTCCCCTAATAAAATGCTCTCCTGAACAATTCCGTTGTACACATTCTACGGAATTATCGAAGTACGGGATCTCCCTGACTTCCTCAGGCAGACCAGTCCACAAAGTGGGAGGCACAACAGGGAACAGATGGGTATAGACAGGTGCTGCTCTTACCCATCTCACTTGTGACATTAATGTTCAGATACAGCCCTTTCTGGTACAGGTCCTTGGGCAATTCCTACCTCTACATCTGGTTTTGGTGGGATGGTGGTCTTTAAAATTTGATGCCTTAGAATTCTTCTTCTGCAAGCTTCAACTCCCCCCTCAACTGGACCTTTAGAAATTAATTTTCAGAAAGGGACAGCAGTGGGCTTGACTTTAGTACTTAG
>NW_015252109.1:0-501 GCF_001447785.1 Gekko japonicus | reverse complement strand
CTTCTCTTATGTTCTTATGTTCTTACCATAAAGCGACTGCTAAACAGAGCAGCCTGTAATGTAACAATACCTAAAACATTCATGAAATTGCCAGCTATTCAGTAATTAACATTTTGAAACAAAGCCTGGAATCATAAATACACTTACTTGAAATTAAGACTCAGAGATCCATGGGACCAACTGCAAGTAGGAATCTCAAGGACTGAGCCAAATGATATCCAGAGGAGGACCTCCTGCATCGGGTCATAAGGAAGGAGATGTTACTTGAGAGGAGAGACGCACAAAAACCTACAAATTTGGCTCATATCATGTGTGCTGGCCAAGAATAGGGACCAGATTTTTTTAACAGCTGGTTCAAAAGGTTGCTGATTTGTTTGTCAGTCTTCAATAGGTTGCTTTGTTGTATTCCTTTTTAAACAGACAGTGCAATTGGCTTTTCACATATGTGTGTTCTCACAGTGTGGCTTTAGAAGTCATTGCTGTGTTTCAGCCTTTCCCGAA
>NW_015252108.1:0-501 GCF_001447785.1 Gekko japonicus | reverse complement strand
CGACACGATATCCGGAAGCGATACCCTTACCCAGCCTGAAGAGCGCGGGCGTAGCCCGAGCCCTGATGCATCTCTTCGCACACGTAGGCTTACCCCGAGAGATCCTGACGGATCGTGGCTCCCCCTTCACGGCGCGACTGATGCGGCAGGTCTGTGCGGTGTTGCACATTCAGCAGCTGTTTACCACAGTCCACCACCCGCAAACCGACGGGCTGGTGGAACGAATGAATCAAACACTAAAGGCCATGTTGCGGAAAATGTCCCGGGAACGGCCCACTTCCTGGGACCTCCTCCTCGACCCACTCCTGTTCGCCATCCGTGAGTCCCCTCAGGCCTCCACTGGGTTCTCCCCCTTTGAGTTGTTGTATGGGCGCAACCCCCGGGGTATCCTAGGTTTAGTAGGAGACCAGTGGGCACGTCCAGAGGTGCCTGGCGCCGCTGAAGAAGTAACGGACTTCGTGGAACGACTGAGGGAACGGCTACAGTGGGTGCAGGCGCAAG
>NW_015252107.1:0-501 GCF_001447785.1 Gekko japonicus | reverse complement strand
GGGGATAAATCCAATCTCTTCATGCTCATATCTCTTTCTTCCCCTTGCTCACAACACACCTGCTGTCAGAGATGATGGGTAGCTGGTAACAGGAAAGTACTGTTTGAATTGCTATAATTTTGTTTCAGTGTGCTGAGTTCTAAGAATAGCCATGCTTGTCTCAAAGTTGTCATCTTGGGAACTATTTTCTCTCCCCTCCCCATGCGCAGGCAGATGGCTCCCTCGTCTTTGAGCTCACAGAGGGGGAGGGCTGAACCAAACTATTTAAGATTACCGGGAAGCATTATAAAAATGCCTTTTATCTAATGACATTCTTGCTCACAGTTTTCAGGGAAAGACTCTCTTTTCTCCTAACGGTTTCCCCGGTAAATCTCTGTCGCTATTGTGCTATTGGCAGATCTGCTAATACAACTGTTTAAAAGGCAGAGTTGCTAAAGGTGTCATTCTTCAGGTTTTGGGCCCCATCCCTGGAAGCTCAGAGAAGAAGAAGAAGAAGAAGAA
>NW_015252106.1:0-501 GCF_001447785.1 Gekko japonicus | reverse complement strand
GAAATGACCCCTGGCACTGACTGTTTCCTTCCATTTGGCTTCCTTAAAGAGTGAGAAGGGATTTACTAATAATTGTTGTTATATCTGTAACAATCACCCTGGGAATTTCAGCAAAGTCTCTTGTGAGGTCTTTGTCACCCAGTTAACCTAATCTTAATTGGTTAATTATGCATTAATTTGTAGATTAAGTAAATGTTCATATATATGCATACAAATGAAGCAATTTTGAAGAAAAAATACTTTGTCTTTAGATTACTGGATCATATGCCATATAAAGCAGCATCTGGGAAAAGTCATTGCCATCTACTTAAAAGACACAGTCCTTCTCCTCTTAAGGTTAAAAAGGAAAGTGACACACTTTGATCGGGCATCTTTTTTTTAAAAAAGTTGTTTGTAAATAAGTATATTAAAATATTTTGTCTACTGCCCAATTAATGAGTGGCATAGTTTAATTGATTGATTTTTTTAAAGCCAAGAGTGCCATCCTAAGCAGAGTTACAT
>NW_015252105.1:0-501 GCF_001447785.1 Gekko japonicus | reverse complement strand
TTATTATTATTAATGCAGGATTAAAGAGTTTGCTTTGAATTCAGAAAGATGGCAACTCTGCTTTGAGGTGGAAGCCGAGGAGAACAGGGAGCAGGGGAGGAACACAGTTGAGAGAGAGACAGACAGACAGACTTGCAAGGGGTTTCCCCCCCAGTAATAGCCAGCCTCAAGGGAGAATCTAGTCAAGAGGGAGTTGTATCAGGGTTTTTTGGCCTCTGCACAGCTTCTTCTCTGCCTAAATCTTGGATTCTTCACTCGTTTCCCCCCATCCCCTCCCTCCCAGGATCAGAACAACTGGCAAAAAACTTCAGGGATGAATCATGAGAGATGCCAGGAACCCACCCCTAGCACAACAGCAAAACTACAGGAACTAGCCGAGAGAAATGAGGACTTACCAGGAAACTGGTAAGTGTAGCCAGGTGCGATGCCCGTGTAACTCCGGCTGGCATAGGTGGCAGCCTGGAAGCCAGGGTAGCCTATTGTTAAAAAAAGAAAGTTAAT
>NW_015252104.1:0-501 GCF_001447785.1 Gekko japonicus | reverse complement strand
ATGTATCGCAGATTCTGATGTGCTGAGTTAAGCTTGCAATGCAGTTCCAGGTCTGTTCTCCTGAGATGTCAGTTCCTTTCAACAGAAACCAATTTCAGGGTGCTTCACAAGTGGCTGCTGTATATTTCTACACAACTGTAAAAAGTTCATGGCCATACTTTATCAGTAGAACGCATGCTCTGTACACACAGGATCCTAGTTCAATCTCATGTTGCAGGGCTGGGAAGGACCCTCCTCTGCTCGAGACCCTGGACAGATGCTATCAGCCCATGAAGCTAGGACTAATGGTCCGACTCAGCATAAGTTGACTACATAGGTTCACAAAAATTGGGGTATTTATTTATGTGAAAACTTCTGTGCTGTCTCCCCAGAGAACCTGCTCAAAAATAAAACATAGTAAGAAACAGGACAATAAACGTCATTAAAACCCCAGTATTAAAAACCCAGCCAAGGCATAAAAACAACATAAGAGCCATAGAGGGTCCCAGACTCAAACCCTAG
>NW_015252103.1:0-501 GCF_001447785.1 Gekko japonicus | reverse complement strand
TAAATCCAAAGATAAATAAAAGATAAAAAAATAAATTTTGTCATAACAATCCATTTCTCAAGTCTGGACCTAATGCTTCTGTAGCCGACGACTCTACCTTCAATTTGGTTCTGATTTGTAGTTTGTATGCTCTTCTGAAATCTCAGGCAATGATGCACAGTGATTAACTTGTTCTGATTTATGACCGCAAGCCTGCAGGAAGAGCTCTTACACAGGGGAAGAGGAATTGCCTCTGAACCTGGAGCAGGAACCTAGTGATGGTGTTTGGTGCCTGTGTGACATAGGGTACCCATTAAAGCTTTTAGATGCAGTGAGTGGGGATTAAGGGCCAAATAAAGGCAAAAGGTCAGTTTAAGGAAACGTGATTTCATCTTTTATAGCTTTGCAGTTAATTGTGGCTCAATAGATCCAGAAAAAGATGCTTTAAAAATGGTTGAAAATAATCCAGGAGCCATGGGAACAATTACAAGAAAACTAGATAGATAGATAGACAGACAGACA
>NW_015252102.1:0-501 GCF_001447785.1 Gekko japonicus | reverse complement strand
AAAAAATATAATGGGGAGAAATGTAATTTTTGTCTCATACTCTGCATTGCATTTGATGTTTCAGATAATGCAAGGCCTGGCCAGTATAAATTAAATACTTTTTAACATCCATTTACATCCTATTACACTGGGAGAGTAGCATGTGCTTAAACTTGTCCCATGGAAATCAATAGGGCTTACAATGCTGAGCTTCAAGTGAATTTTGCCTATGCTATTTCAGCCACTTTAACAATATGGGTTACTTGTTATAGCACAGTGGCCCCTTGTTTATGTCAAACTTTAGAACAGGTTTGATCCAGAAGTGGAAGAAACTATTTGCCTCTGAATCAGCGATGGGCTGATTTGGATAATGAGTTTGTCCTACTTTCTGTGAGAATGGGGTGGGGGGAGCAACTGCAACATGACTTACCTCCTAACCCACCCAGTATATCAGCCCAGTCTCTGACACCAGCAGACTTCCACAAGGTAGCATAATGCAACTTCACAGAAGCCTACATAGCT
>NW_015252101.1:0-501 GCF_001447785.1 Gekko japonicus | reverse complement strand
AAAATAGCCCTCTTAGTATGAGCAAGTAGATGAAGGTAATCTAGCAAGTGGATCAGAGATTTGAACTTGCGGCTCCATGGTCTGTTACCCTAACCATTGTGGGTTTTTTTCACTTTTTAAAGAAGAACCACCAGTGTTTCGGCTTCTAATTCAATGCAGGATTAGGAGACAGAAATGGATAATGGACAGAGAGAGGCCTCGTGCTCTTATCTTCCTCTGTGTTGGCGGGTGTCTCATATGCCCATCATTCAACATGACAAATCCCATCACCTTCCCACCCTGTCCTTCTGTGGTTTCTATAAAGCAGATCGGTCAGAGGAAACATATGAAGGGACATAAATGAACCATAAGTCACGAGGATAGATATAGATGGTAAGAGTTTAAAAACGTTCCCGTGTAGCCTCATTGCCTTGGAGGAAACTCGGTCATCCAACTGTTGCATCAAACAACATCAAATTGTCTGTATGTCTGTCCTACTATCATATATTTTTTTGCCCTGTG
>NW_015252100.1:0-501 GCF_001447785.1 Gekko japonicus | reverse complement strand
CAACTCTGTGATTCTATGATTCTATAACTTTAGATCGATAATAATAGTGGGAGATCTCCAGGTGCAATCTGGAAGTTGGCAAACCTACTGGTATGCTCTAATTTCACCCCTGAACAAACAAATTTCAAGGTGGTCTCCATTACTTTACTTTCTTTGCATTTTTTGGCTGTGGGTATTCATCTATAATGTTTCTGTCTGCTGCACAGTGAATTGGCTGGGAATGTTTGTTACCAGCCAGTCATTTACACATGTTGTTTGCCCTGCCTGGGATCCTCTCTCTTTTTCCTTTCAGGGAGAAGAGAAAGACATTTTTAATGCTGGGGGAAAGAAAAACAGTTTTGGGATGAGAAAAACACTTTTAACATTGAGGGGAGGAGAAAAACATCTTGGAAAAAGGCTGAAAGGGATAGAGCGCGGAAGTTGGGCTTTTTTTTTAATGGTTGCTTTTCAATGAATAAAAAGATGGCTGTCATATTCGTGTTTCGTTTATTTGTTCATATA
>NW_015252099.1:0-501 GCF_001447785.1 Gekko japonicus | reverse complement strand
ATATGTGGATAGCTTTGTGACACAGATAGCGAATTTGGCTGCTTCTGACATTTGCCTAAAATTAGTATCAATCGACAGATTTATATTTAAGCCCACAAAACAGAGCAGATGGGGGAAAGCTGATTCAAATCCACTCTTTGTCCCCAGATCTTCATCTGTGGGGATCTCCAATCATGGCTGTTTCTGGGAGAGGCTAGGAAAGAGGAGCCAGCACCGGAATGTGGACAATTCCTCTCAGGGGCAACCTCAACTTTTCACATAAAATAAATTCTCCTCAGAGAGTCACACTTCAGCGCAGGTCAGAGGGCAGACCCTCATCCTCAGTCCCTCCAGGAAGACTCTTGGATACTTGCCTCCCCCTATTCTCTCCCACATCCATCTCTGAGGAACCCCATTAGGCCTCCTTCTTCCATGTTGCTAGGCAACACCTCACAGAGGCTTTCCATAAAAACTCTTCCTTTCCTCTGCCCCCAGGAGAGCAGGCTCCCTCAACCTGTGTTT
>NW_015252098.1:0-501 GCF_001447785.1 Gekko japonicus | reverse complement strand
TGCCTGGGCTATCCAAGTCAGGGCACAAAGCAAAGTTCTTAAAATGCACTGAATCCAGCCAACCAATATTTAGCACTTTTCAGTTTAAAAGCCTCGTTACTGGATCACGCTGGCTTCTTGGGTGCCTGATAACGAGAAAGCGGGTCCACCCACACAATTCCCACACCCTCCCAGTCATTCAAACATGAAAATACAGACCCCCTCTTGTGTACTTGGAAACACCCCCTATTCATAGACTAAGGATCATGGCCTGGACAACCCCACACGAGTACATATCATTCGTCTGTCCATTGTAAATTGAGTGCAATTATCCTGCATCCATCTGTCCTGCACTGACTTGAAAGCAAAGAAGGAGTCTGTTCCCTTGGTTCAAGAAATACTAAAGAAAAACTGTAACTGTTCTATGTTATGCTGCCAACAGTATTTTGTTTGTTTGTTTTAAGCGTCTCCATTGCGATGCCTGAAATGGCCGACTGGGTGCCACAAGGCACCTTAGCGTTT
>NW_015252097.1:0-501 GCF_001447785.1 Gekko japonicus | reverse complement strand
CTAACTGTTTTTTGAGTTTGCTCCTAAACTACCCCCTAGGGCACCAGCTTTGTTAGCACAGTTCCGCCATAGGACTGAGTTTCTAAGCTTTGCAGGTTTGAGCTAGGAAGCCAGGAAACAGCTGGGAGTTCTCAAGGCTGTGGGTAAATTTGTACCCGTGCTCTCTTGATGGAGGTGACAGTAGGGGGAAAGTGAGCCATTCGCCCTTCCTCTCAGGCCCCCAGCAATCTTGATGGGGAATGTCCCCAGAGTGTAGCAGAACCCAGGCTTTGTGCTTTGAGCCTTCCAGCTGTGAGTTTGGCAAGTCTTGTTAGGAAAGTTGCAGCTAATGCGATTGATAGGAGGTGAGGTGGGAGGTAAGCAGCTTGTTCTCCTCTTATTTTCTCCTCCCACATAACATAGCACTGACCTGTGGCCTTGCAAAGCTCAAGTTGCAGGATCCAGGGACTCGAAAAGCTACGGTTCTGAGTTTTGCAGTTAGGGTTGCCAACTCTGGGTTGG
>NW_015252096.1:0-501 GCF_001447785.1 Gekko japonicus | reverse complement strand
AACACAATATCGTCAGTCCCTTTCCAGTAATTTCTAAAACGGAGGTTGCTGTCCTCACCGACACAGCACACTGTGGACGTCTTCAGTGAGTTTTCTACAACAAAGTGGTGATCTTTGGTGGGTCAGCATTGGTAGGCTGCTGCATTTTAGCTGAGTTCTGGGAAAGAGAGGAGAGAGTACTTTGCGGATGCCAAATACTTGTGCAGTATTTTCTCACTTAAATGACCAAACCAACTATTCATACCCGAAGCACCGCGTTGTGGCAGAGGCTGACCCAAGGTGGCAGCATAGTAGCCTGTCACAGGCCACGGTCTTCTCAGGGTGCCTTACTTGGACACTGGACAGGATAGCCTTACAGGAATCTTCAAGTCTGTTCTAAAGCTATTGTTCCTAATGTCATTTTGTAGACAGAACAATAACCGAGTCTCAGTTTGGAAGGAACAGGCAGTGGCTTGTCTGTTTTGCCTGAGAGTGAGACGTGAATCTTCCCGCCCCCCGAAG
>NW_015252095.1:0-501 GCF_001447785.1 Gekko japonicus | reverse complement strand
ATCTTTCTATCTTCCTAACAAAAATGTATTTAACTTGAGCTCCACTGGGGGCAAAAGAACCATTCTGGGACAGGGACGTTCGCCATATTAATTCTCAGAGCTAGCCATGGTGATGTGCTAGGAAATGGCGCCCTTTTATCAAAGTTGATGTGTTTCCAATGTATTTCTAGTGTATTTTCAGTGAATCATAAATCCTCCAGAAAATGAATAGTTAAAACTTTTATGCCACTCTCTACTTCTACCATGCTGAGTGAGGAAAGCCTTGAGAGTATACTTAGTACTTACCTTGCTTAACTGTGCATTCTCCCAACTACAAAAAACAAAGCTGAGACCATTACATTCATTTCATTTAGTGGAAACAGCATTCCAGACCTTAGAAATCTGTACATTACCCAGAAAACCACTTAGCCTTATATCAAAGAACTATGTGCCTGATCAGAAACAGGCTTTCTACCATTCATCATTGCAGAAGGCAACACAAGAAGCAGAAATACACACACA
>NW_015252094.1:0-501 GCF_001447785.1 Gekko japonicus | reverse complement strand
TGAAGAACTGCCTACTCCCTTATGAACCTACCTGTCCACTGTGGTGGGGTCTAAGAATAGGTGGGTGGCAACCTTGGAGAGGGCCTTCTCGGTTGTGGCACCAAAACTCTGGAACTCCATCCCCACAGGGACTCATCTGTCCTCTTCTGTTGTCACCTTCCACCAGCTGGTGAAGACTTTGTTTCATTTAGTATTTCCTCAGTGGTCCCAGCCTTCATGCTCAATGTTTCCATTGTTGTTTTTATGTTTGTCTATATCTTAGCTTTAGTTTCAATTCTTCTAACGATGTGGGGTTTTTTAAATGGTTTTTAAGATGCGGTTTTATTATATATATTTTAATGTATTGGCTTCCTTGGTGGCTGTTAGGAGGGCAGAAAGGCGGGGTATAAATTTTGTCAAAATCAATCAATTAGGACTCAGAGCTAGTGTAGCTAAAAGACTAGCCTATGGAATTTCTTATATGCAAATGAGCTGTGCTAATGTGTTATGCTAATGAGCTCC
>NW_015252093.1:0-501 GCF_001447785.1 Gekko japonicus | reverse complement strand
GGACTTTCTGCATGCCAAGCAGATTCTCTCTACCACTGAGCTACTGTCCCACCCCTGTCACTCTCTTAACTATGCAACCCATCTGGATACTTGCCTACCACCAGAATTCACACAGACCATGTTCACTCCTCACAGCCTGCCTGCAGCTTCGGCAAATGACTTAGTTGTGTGGCTGGACCGTCATGAATGAGCCACAGGTAGCTATCTCATATCTCCCAGACTCCAACACGGTACTTTTCAATAGGTACAGTTAACTCACACAGCTTTTATTCACTGGGCTCCGGTGTAGGGCTGAGTTTACTTCTCTCGTCCCTGCTGCTTTCAGCACACAATCCACACTTCCATTTTGCTGCTCCACGGTGCATATCGAAACCTTCCAAGCGTTGTTCGCAATGCCGTTTTCTACTTCCTTGACCTCATTTCTCCCCGTACAAATATGCACGTTTTCCAGTAGTTAGATGTGTGTCCAATAATGAGTGTTATACATAATATGTATATGAA
>NW_015252092.1:0-501 GCF_001447785.1 Gekko japonicus | reverse complement strand
CCCCGGGGGGACTTGGCAAGCCTACCTGACAAGCTTCTGGAAAGAAAAGGGAAACAGTTTCAAATATCTTGGGGGTACATGCAGGATTATGTAATAGTGAACCATAACAATTACACCAAACACAGAGTCTCCAAGCCCCCTTTTTAAAAAACATGCTTATTCAGAAGTAAACATAATTGAGTTCGATGGGTTTTTAACGCTGGGCTGGATCAAGACTAAATTTCCCATCTGACGAATGGAACTTCCCTGCCTCCTGCCTTCTACTGCAGCCTTCTGATAACCAGGGGACACTACTCCTGGGGTGAGGGGGACATCTGCAGTGGGGAGGTGGAACTGGTGAAACCCCCCAACTTAGACTGGATCCAGCCCAATACTGTCAGACTGAAACCTTAAAAAGATGAAAATGCCCACTCCACACAAACAATATCACAACCATTCATTTTGGACTGATGCAGAGGAAATCCCTCAATATTAGGGTTGCCAACCTCCAGGTGGGTAAAC
>NW_015252091.1:0-501 GCF_001447785.1 Gekko japonicus | reverse complement strand
AACAAATAGTACCCATTCAGCAATATTTTGGTTAGAAAAAATGGCACAGGAGCAGGCAGGAGCCTCCTCCCCACACACCACGATGGTGCCAATCAGAGTAGGTTTCCTTGGTGAAGTTCAAAGGAGCTTCCCAGTGAAAGGTCACCGCTTCAAAATGGAGCGATGTCCCTGGGCATGCTGTGTCATCTATTTTTGCACTAAGGAGTGAAGTGGGAGTGAAATGTAAGAGGTATTTGTAAAATGTCCTGCTTCAGTAGGCAGAGCATTAATCAACAATTAATAGGGAACAACAGGGGCATATAGTAGCTATGCCGAACTTTTAGTTGCAAAGAAACAAGGTGAAAGTAAGATCTATTGACTGTGGATGCTTTGGGATTCTGTAAGGACAGATAGATAGCAATCATGGGCTTTTTTTTCTCACTTCAGTATTCACTCAGTTGACACTTGCCTCCTGCCCCCACCAAGCGTAATGGCAGTGTTGTATGTATTTATTTATAATTC
>NW_015252090.1:0-501 GCF_001447785.1 Gekko japonicus | reverse complement strand
TCCAGAACATCCCAAGATCCGATTGCCACGCTACTTGAGGCAGGTATATATGAGGACTGTGGGACAGACGCTGAACCTGCTGATTCCTTTCCGGGTAAGTGGATAATGTTTCCAGTTAATGGCTGGTTGTAATTTGGACACTGTTTGAGAAAAGCTTTTTCATAGTAGTTAAGAAACTAATGAAGGAGAAAGAGAGAGACAACAACAGAAAAGATGCAGACTTTTAGCGAAGTCCTAGGTGGGCTTCTTCAGGCATAACATCTCAGGTGTTGAGGCAAGATGACTGATCACTGTGACCAACGTAAAATGGGGATTTGTTGAAGTTCTGAAAAGAAATCCAACTAGCTGGCCCCAGATGTCAAGTGAGAGAGAGGAGGCATAAAAGGAAATTTTGGTGCTTGAGAAGATATTCATACCTGTAAAAGCAAGGGCTGTAAACAGTTCTGCAAAAGCTACTGAATTTGAGAGTGTACTATGTGAATGATCCCAAGCAGTGTGTGA
>NW_015252089.1:0-501 GCF_001447785.1 Gekko japonicus | reverse complement strand
CAAGCTAGAATTCATTCAGCCTCAGGTGATTATTTTTCTAATCTGTCAAAACAGGCATCATTTTGTACATTTATCTTTAGAAATGTTACAACCTACTCTTAATCCAAGGCTGTGAGACCTGGTTTTCAGATTGTTACATAAATTTTTCGTACAGCACTGAGCAGTGAACAAAATAATTATGGTAATGGAACAGAGAAATATGTAGGTAGACTTACGCTCCTGGGCCTTGCCATGTCCATGTGATTGTATCCTGCACATACAAAAGATATACATTCCAAAGTTGGTGATAAGCTTTTTCATTGTATTACACTGCATGTTGTTTGGTTAAATAAAACCAGCATCATTTTGAAAAATGCAACAAAAAACATCTGACCTTGAAGCAGCTGTCTACTATTGGAATGCCAATAGATAACTAAGATAATAAGGTTTATAGATAACTAGGAATTCCTCCCACTTACAAGCATACTGAAAAAGGAATTCAGTGCCTCTAGTAATACAGAA
>NW_015252088.1:0-501 GCF_001447785.1 Gekko japonicus | reverse complement strand
CTCCCCTACTGTGATGCAGAAGATAACAGGAATGGACATGGAAAAGGGTGGAAATACATCAGTACTCTAAACATGGAGTCCAAAAGTTCACAGCACCGTTCAGCTTTGTTTCCTACTAATATTAGAAATGGAGACCCGATAAGCACCGGAACAAACAAACAAACCACACAGCTAATTTCAAGCAAGCAAAGCCACCAGAAACATCTGCCCAAGAAACCTACCAAGAAAAGCCTAGACTTGAACTTACCGAATGAAACCAAAGATAAGACAAAGAGAAGGCTAAAGAACATCCCTTCGGATCAGCAGCCATCGTCGCCTAGCCAAGCTCACCACTTCAGTCTATGCAAGCAAATTTTAAAACTCACTACTAATTGGGTATCGGGTTCAACAGACAATGAACAACAGTATATATGCAATTTTTAAAAATGAAAACGTATGAAAGATTGGTATTCATAGAACAAAGGTAGTATTCTGGGGTTTATAATGACCCCCTCCAAAGCT
>NW_015252087.1:0-501 GCF_001447785.1 Gekko japonicus | reverse complement strand
TTCCAAATTACAGCAGCATAGGAGCAAATAAGGTCATAGTGAGTGGGAAGGAGGGATTTATAAAGTTATTATAGGTATGAGAATGGGGGAGCGTCTAAATGAGCATGTTTCAATTCTCTCAGAAATGCTGGAGATAAAGGGTGCACCCCACTCAACTAGTTAAGTGTCATTGCCACAGTGGTTTGTAGCATCAGCACACTGGGCTGGAAACGGCACCATGGTTGGGCGCTGGACAGCCATTGCAGAAGCCTACCTCTTCGACAGCGTCTTAAGAGCCACCGCTGACGGCTGTGGCACTGTGCAAATGCGACAGGAATAAGGAGAGGAATCACCAACACTTGAAATCCAGCGTTTGCCCTTGTGCCTGGTTGCAAGATTTCCCTGAATATCTGGGGCACGACTTTTTAAAGGGGTAAAAATGTCTGGCTGCGCAGATGTCCTCCATCAACCTCCGGCGCCGAAAAGTTTTCCAAAGAATGCATTTGCAATTATGTATGCGTT
>NW_015252086.1:0-501 GCF_001447785.1 Gekko japonicus | reverse complement strand
CTGAATTCTGAACCAACGCAAGAAGGTTATTTTACAGTTGGACTGCAGCCTTACTACACTTTGCAATGCACATGAGATTTTGAGTCTTAAGAGTGTTTTCTAAGTTGTGTGCCCCAAGTGGAGAAACACTCCCAAGCGGAGAAACACTGGATGCTGCATAGATTGTCAGCTCCATCTTGATGTTCTGACTTCTGGCTGGGCAGCTGAATGTTTCGGAAGAGGAAAAACAGTAGTCCCTGCATGGGTGTCCCAAGTTAATACATCAAGTGCAATAGTATTTTGAGAAATGGTTACATTTCAAGCAGCCAAGAAATATCCAGGAATTTAGCATCTGTAGGGACTGTGGCTTCAAGAGAACACCCACTAAACCCTGACTGCACAAACAAGCCTTCAAGGTGCAAAACCACAAAAACGCAGCCTGATAAATGTAGAAATAAAATAATGGAACAATAGAGAATGCCAAATGTATTCATTTATTTAGTGTATTTCTTTATTTTATTT
>NW_015252085.1:0-501 GCF_001447785.1 Gekko japonicus | reverse complement strand
CAGGTCCCACCTGGAGGCTGGCATCAATAAACTGTTTTAATCCTACATCTGTTTTGATCCTACAATGGAAACTGTTGCCTGGATCTAAGTTGCAATGCTATCTTGACGAAAGCCCGGTAGTATGAAACTGTTTGGTTACAGCTCATTGGAAGCAATGGCATGGAACTTGGCTGCGTCTCACTTTTGCAGGATTTTCTTGATTATCTGTAGTTGCCCATTACTCCCTCCCCTTTTCTCCAATCTGCTAGAGATCTCTTTTTCAATTCCTCAAAGGTACCTATAGGTATATTAGACTTTTCCAGATACTATTTTCCATACCTCAGGCACTTGTTCATTTGAAACAGCTGTATGGATTAATTGGTAGTAGCTACGCGTGCATTTGATGAGATCTTTTATTTCCTTCTCTCACGATCATTATTCAATTTGCTCCGAGAACTAACAAAACCTGTTATGTTGGTCATATCAGAACATAATACTTAACCTTTATACAGTGTTTTCCAA
>NW_015252084.1:0-501 GCF_001447785.1 Gekko japonicus | reverse complement strand
AACATGAACTACATACACAGTGTGCTTGTATGCGTATTTCCCATATATGTGAAATCAGGGGAACAATGTCAAATATGTACAGAACAGTGGAAAGCAGACTTCTGTTGTGGGGGTAGTAACACATTTTGCACCTTTTGAAATGGGAATGGGCTTCATTGCAAATCTAAGAAGACTGGAAGAGGCCTGGGAAACTTCCTCTTCCTCTTTCTTCTTGCACAGGGTCCCAGCCAAGTACACGGCTGCCATCTCTTTAGCCAGAGGCGGTAACCTTTTAAATGCTACTGCTGGGTAGCAACATCAGGGAAGGCTTATGCCTGTCTTCCCTGTTTGTTGGGCCTCCAGGGTGAGTGGCTGGCCACCCTGTGAAGCAGGATGCTGGATGACATAGAGCACTGGTCTGATCTGGCAGGGAACCGCTTAAGACGCCTCTAATGGGCAGTAGCAGTTGTTAGTTATGACTAGAAACGGTTTGGTGTAGTGGTTAAGGATGGCAGACTCTAA
>NW_015252083.1:0-501 GCF_001447785.1 Gekko japonicus | reverse complement strand
GCTGGTAGGCAAGGCAGCTTTCCATATGCGAGTTGAATTTTTGCTACAGACTCCCCATAATTCACTCTCCCACAATATGGTTTGTTTAACCTTGAAACGCTTCGCTGAAATAAGAAGCCCAACTTTTAACATTGTACCGTTCTTGTATTCAAAAGCTGAGCTAAACATTTATGAGTGTTCGCTTCTAGGTTCGGAAGGCTCGGGGATGGAATAGTCTATGCCAGGAGGTTTAGCAGAACAAATCTTGTCTCGATTTATGGAGGATGACACTTGACTCCAGAGTGGGTCTTCTGTCAATAACTAATTTGCCTGCCTGTGTTCCAGAACTACATGAATTTGTTACCAGATCCCTTTGTAGTCTCCAAGCATTGATTTCTTTTGTAACGTGTTTACCCTTTTGTTTTTAAAATTCTATTCCTTTTAATTTCAATATACTTTTTCAATGGCCTTTTTTTAAAAAAAAAAAAACAACCCACAAGATTATGTTCGAGATGGTAATTA
>NW_015252082.1:0-501 GCF_001447785.1 Gekko japonicus | reverse complement strand
CTATAAAATATAACTAAATGCCACTGTATGTCTGCTGGAAACAAATCAATACTACTACATGTCTGCTATCAAAGCCAAATGCATATTAAAAACACTGCATTGCAGGCTGCAAATTATCAAAAACTGAAATTAAGTATAATTAAACATCAGATATTAATTAATATTGAATTTTTGCTGAACTTATAGGTGAATACTGGGTATCAAAATTCACAGAGGGGGATTTTTGTAGACAAATTTGTTTGGGTTCTTAACTTTTTATGGTACAATTTATGCACTATACTTGACAAGATGGTGGCCCATGCAGAATTGTGGGAAAGGGGGGGGGAATTTGGAGATCCCTTTCCACCCTCCCCAAATTGCCCCCACGAGTATTCTCTGAGCTCTGATAGGCTTGAGCAGGCTGATTTCCTACAGCCCTTCACCTCCTTTTAATGATGGCCACCTGTGCTGAACATTTGGTCCCTTCTGGAACATGATCAGTCCCTGCCAGGCTAGTTTTTT
>NW_015252081.1:0-501 GCF_001447785.1 Gekko japonicus | reverse complement strand
AAGCCTGGCGTTATCATTATGTCTCTTATTTGTGTTATTTAATGCGTTTGTACGTACCCCGCCTTTCCCCCCAATCGGGACCCAAGGCGGCTGGCACTGTTCTCCTCTCCTCCACAACCCGGGGAGATAGGAGAGACTGAGAGAGTGTGACTGGCCCAAGGTCGCTCAGCCAGCTTCCAGGGCAGCAGTGGGGATTCGAACCTGGGCCTCCCAGACACTAGTCCAACACTCTTAACCACTCCACCACACTACGGGAGATGCATGGAATTGCGGGCTTCGACACTCGGGTTTAAAGGGATTGACTTCTGCACTAGGATTGAGTCCCCCACCAAGGCACTGCGTGACAGAAAGGAAGGGAATGGAAATGGGCCTGCTGGCGAATCTCTGCCAGGGATATTTCAGCATTCCTTCGAGGGGCGGAGAGCGCTTCCTTGGATAGCACGGATGAGCGAGCTTCCGAAGGGCTCTGCGCACCGCCAGACAGCCACCACAGACAACAGT
>NW_015252080.1:0-501 GCF_001447785.1 Gekko japonicus | reverse complement strand
TGTTGTGATGTGGTGAGCGAGAGAGCCAGTCAGGAAAGCAGCTCACACAAATCATGAAGTGTCTACATTGGTCAAGCACGTAATCGCCAAAGGGTTTTGGAGCGAAAGAAAGAAAAAAAACCAACAACACGAGGTTGACAAGAGGCTGAAGGGGGCCGGCCGCTTTATAGACCGCCAGCCGCTCGTTCAGGGGCTGCCTTTGTCTCCCTCGCTGCCCTCCTTCTTTAGTTCTTCGTAGGCCCCTTCCAACTTCTCCCCTTTCTCGGCACCTTCTGCCCCACGGGCGTTTGGCACCCAGAGGCCCGAGTCGATGCAGCGCTGCATGTGATGTTTCGCTTCCTGGAACAGGACACAGAGAACAGGCTTCTTTCAGAAACGAACGCACTTCGGGAAAGCCTGAATTGGAATACGTTTCAGACGGGTTCGAGAGTAATCTAACCAAAGGGTTAGATCGCACTGAGCAGGGGTCCCCAACACAAGAACATAAGAGAAGCCAGTGTT
>NW_015252079.1:0-501 GCF_001447785.1 Gekko japonicus | reverse complement strand
TTGGATAATTGGCTTTTCAGAACTTGCAGCTCCATTGTATGAATTGCTTAAAGATTCTGTAACAGAACCCATACCCTGGGGCCAAAGAGAGGAACAAGCGTTACAAACATTGAAGGACTTATTAACACAGGCACCCGCCTTACACCTGCCAGACTATAAGGAGCCCCTTCATTTAGCGGTTGACCTTCATGGGGGCCCTTATATGCGAGCAGTAGCTTTCCAAAAGCGTCAGGGGAAACAATGTCCTTTAGGATATTTTTCAGCTTCTCTTGACCCAGTGGAACAGGGCTGGCCAGTGTGCCTTCAACATTGTGCCGCAGCAGTAAGGGCTTTAAAAGCTGCTCGAAAATTGTTTTGGATGGGACATTTGGTTTTACATTCCATCCATAACATACGTGCACTTCTTACTCAAGCTGCTAGACCATACATCTCAGATTCTAGGCTTACTATGATGGAAGCCCTTTTGCTGGAACATCAGAAGCTTACTTTGGAAGTTGATCC
>NW_015252078.1:0-501 GCF_001447785.1 Gekko japonicus | reverse complement strand
TTAACCACTACACCAAACTGGATTTTGAATTTTGGCAAGCCTTAAGAATCTATTCTGTCTCACACACATGTTGCTTAATATTTCTATCAAGCCACTCAGTGAGATCCTCCATAGCTTTGGGGTGGCCAGCATCAACATGCTGATGGCACTCATCTCTTTATTTTTGTAATAAAACTTCCAGAAGTGTCTGACTCAGTCCTGAAGCAGTGCCCGGATAGTGTTGTCGAATGGATCAGGGGAAAGAAGTAGAAACTGAACCTAAACAAAATGGTGGTGGTGGTTGGAAAAATCAATGGAATTGATTGGTTGGTTTTGGACAGAGTGCATCTGTTATTAAAGGGTTAAGAGAATCCAACCTCACTATTAAGAGAGGGGTCTGGTGCTTTTGCTTGAAACACTCTGTTTCAGTTACACTATTTATATGAAGGATTTTGCGGAGCCAGGCAATGGGAAACCGTCTCACTTCATCTCCTGCCATAAGACTTCTGTGTCTCAACAGCA
>NW_015252077.1:0-501 GCF_001447785.1 Gekko japonicus | reverse complement strand
CAGCAAGGGAAACCAATTCAAGGAAGCAGACCTCAAGGCTTGCAGCTGATGCAGCTTCTGATTATGCGTCCTTATCCACACATTGATGTTCATGGAGTTTTGTTTCGTTTTTAAATCTCCAATCAGGGCTACTAGTTGTCGAGCACAACTGGAAGCAGATTAAGGCTTTTTTAAAAAATCTCATCTATAACTTTTGATGGAAAATTTCTGAAACAGACATAATTGAAATCTTCTCGGTTTCACAACAATGTTCCAGATGTATGTTCCAAATGACGAAAGAGACTAGTCTGACATTTAAAAGTGAGTATCATATTTTTGCAGCTTGGCCCTTCTTATAATAACTGGCTGGCACGAATGAATGGACAGATTTCAGAGCTCAGCAGACCTGCAACTTTACTTATTCCGTCTCTGCCAGCTCAGCATATTGTCTGTGTTCTGAAGGGTCCATATCGGCCTTCAGAAGCAGCATTCGCTCCTGATTTAAAAGATCATTCATTTTGC
>NW_015252076.1:0-501 GCF_001447785.1 Gekko japonicus | reverse complement strand
GGTGAGTAATTTCTTTAGAAAGGAGGTAAAAAGAAGAATATGGGAAAGCAGATCTACAACGATGGGTACACTAGAGAACCGCAATATCTGTGGGTATATCTTATGTTTGCAAATTAATATCACTTGTGTCCATTCTCCATTTATCTCGCTCAAAACCCATTCATAGCAATCATAAGGTAGTTCTCTTCCACAGTACATCCATGTGCAAATGAACATTTGGGATTGGGGTTGTGACTACTGGACCTGCCTGTGACTTCACAGTTTTCATCATAGGTTAGGGGTGCCAGGCTGTTGGGGGTGGGGACAGGCACACCAGCATCACAGTGGCATGTGAAGTCACTTCAGTGAAAAAAAATGGAAATAATGTCCTAATGTTGGAGGTAGTACTCTAGGATTCATGAAAACTCTTTGGTTAAACCATGGAGTTTTCAGAAAACCCTAGACTATTGCCCCTCAACATAATTATGTCACTTTTTGCCAGGTGACATCAGACACTGGCTT
>NW_015252075.1:0-501 GCF_001447785.1 Gekko japonicus | reverse complement strand
TCATCATCATCACCCCAAACAAGTTGGAGGAGGGTAGTGCTCACCGTACTTAGATAAACATCTGGGCATCAGAATATCAATGATATAGGAATACCAATAATATCAGAATGTTTCTGTTGCTATCCATTGACAGACACTTGCCGGCAGATTTGTAGCTGTTGGTTACAAAGAAATAAATGATTTTACAATTTTACGATCATGGAGGAGGAAATGATTGTTTTAAAGCCCCACTTTAAGTATAGTTCAAAATGCTGACTATGGCCTTCCGACAAGGAATTGCCAACTATGTATCTCTTCATCCAGGGAACTCCTTTTCTCAATATATATCCCTGAAATTATTTTTAGAAGAACACTTCCAGTCCTTTTGTAGAATTTAGTATTAGCGCCAATGAGAATTCCTGTGGAAGGCTGTGTTTTCCTTTAGGGACTGGGTGGCAGGACGCCCTTGCTCACGACACACACGGGGAGGCTCCCTTGAGAAAAACCCCACCTGAGGCTTGT
>NW_015252074.1:0-502 GCF_001447785.1 Gekko japonicus | reverse complement strand
CCCCCCCCCCCCCCGTGCCATTGTTTTTGTCAATGCCAGATGTACCTCCTCCTGAAAGGAGGGAATCATCAGCAGGCAACAGTAGGCAAGCCCAAACTGGCTGAGAGGTTTGTATTAAAGGAACTATTTTATCCCCCAGTATGCAAAAAAACGTATTAGGGCAGAAGATTTTAAAAAACAATCTAAATGTGCTAGGTCCTTGTGAGACTATCTATCTCCAAGGCTATTTTAAGTTGCTTAGGAGGTCACAAACATCAACAATGCTGTTTCTGTAGTTGCCCAGGCAATTCAAAAATGGCTACTAAGATCTCACAAGAGTATTATGAGATTTCAGATGCCATTTATTCCCTTGTTCAACTGAAGGCGGTGAACTGGTGGGGAAGAAGAAGCAAGGAGAGAAGAAGAGGTACTATGACAGACACAGAAGCAGCAGGCTGGAGAAGGAGAATGGGCTGACCAGGGCGAAGGCATACAAAGTAAATTGGTGGAAACCATTATTAAG
>NW_015252073.1:0-501 GCF_001447785.1 Gekko japonicus | reverse complement strand
CCTAATGCCCTATGGTATGTCTCATTCCTGTGTGGCCACTTGAGTGAGTAGTTAGAGAATGGCTTCCAAGTATGCAATGCATGGGCTCTGAGTCCATCTTCTGCCTCCTGTTTTGCTGTTGCTGGGTAAAGATGAGCTTTGCCTTCTGGCCAGCATCCCCCACACCGGGAATCAGACCTGTGCCTCCCATTTGCTACATGAGTGCCTTTCCCTGGGGAGCTATGGGAGTGACAGAATTGCCTTTGATGAGGGTACAATTGAGTGTTCCCTTGTTACTGCCCCAGTGTCTGCATTCCCCTCACCTGGCAAAAGGCTGGTGCTCCTGCATCCTACCTTGGTCACAATTTAGACCCATAAGCAGGAGAGGTCTTGGGTGGTCCATTGTGGTTGCCTGTGCTGAGTGGCTGGATTGGCCATGTTTTCTCCACCGAGTGTCCACCAGCACAAGGGAAATCAGCTGGAGCAGGGACCCAAACCCACATCTGCAGAGCTCACTGGAGT
>NW_015252072.1:0-501 GCF_001447785.1 Gekko japonicus | reverse complement strand
GTCCGAGTAGGCAATACTGACCTGGATAGATCAAAGGTCTGACTCACTGTAAGGCGGCTTCATATGTCCTAGTTCCCCTTCTCACTCCACCACACCCACTCAGTCTAAGCAGCAGCAGCAACTAGCACATGGCACACCAGAGATGCTAGTATGGCTAAACCCTTCTGTCGTGTTTTGCCAAAAATTGTCACCCATTGTGGAGAGCTGTCCTCCACAGCCTCCTAAGTATGCCTGACTTACAGTATGGAAGCCAAAGCCCTTCCCCACAGGCGATGGTTCCCTGCTGCTCCTGCAGAAATATCCCCCTGCCCCCGTATGACCTCACTTACCCTCTCTCCAGGTGGCCCAAGGGGTCCGGCAGCTCCTGGCTCACCACGAGCCCCTCGCTTGCCTTCTTCTCCCGCTGGTCCAGGACCACCTTGTGGGCCTGCAGGGCCCTGAAGAGAAAAAAACACCAGTCTTAGTTGTTCTTAATTACCATTTGTCAACAACAACAAAAAA
>NW_015252071.1:0-501 GCF_001447785.1 Gekko japonicus | reverse complement strand
CTCTAGTCCGTGGGAATGCGGTGGGAGCGCGGCGGCAGCGAGAGCGCTCCTGCTGCATGAAGGATGGCCGGGGATCCAATGCCCTTTCCTTGGAATTTGGGTGCTCCTTACGTCGGTTTTCTCTAAACTGCGGTGGGTGGAATTATGAACTCCCTCTTCTTTTGCAGTGATGATGCAAACTGTCCCTAGTAAGGGTTTGCCTAGCTTGAGGCAGCACTAATCCCACCTCTGGATGCTCTCTCAGCTGGAGCAAAAATGCTCAACCCTTCCTTCCGTTTGGAAATGAAATGCCTTGCTTCATCATTTACCGCTCCCTCTCTGACCTCCGGCCGCTTTCACCCTCAGTGAGAGGGCATGTTGAATATTGCAGGTGGGGGGCTTATTGGCTGAAGAGCCTGCCCCCTCTCATGGACTGGCAGTGGACTAAATTCTCTTCTATTTCAGGCTAGCAAAATGGATGCAAGTGCCTGGCACTGCTTCTGGAGGCACCCCTCTTTTTTT
>NW_015252070.1:0-501 GCF_001447785.1 Gekko japonicus | reverse complement strand
TGAGCGCAGGATCCGAATCCGGCACCTTTCGGGAGGCGTTGAAGGAGGAGGGGCTGAGGGTCAGGTTTTGGGGGTGAGGGACCCACTTGGCCCTCGGAAGACCCCCACGAAACAGAGTCTGAGGAGGGCAAAGGGGGGTCTTTTCCGAGGGAATCTTCCTCCCTCCTCAGCATCAAGGCTGTGCCCCTTCTTGTCCTGGGGAAAGGGAAGCAGGCGGGTCGGCTCTCCTCCCCAAAGGAAATTTGCTTCGGGGGATGCCTTTTCCCTGCTCCCGCACAGCACCCTGCACCACTGCATGGGCCCCTGCCGGAGTCCTCCCCCGCTTTCCTGCCATCTTCTTTCCCAAAGATGCTTTGGGGTGAAGCTGAGTTTTGCGAGCCAGGCGGGAAGGCTGCCCTTTCAGACTCCCCTGCCTTAAGGGCAGCTGTTTCCCCTTCCCCGGGTAGGGGGGGTGTGAGTCCGTTTTGTGGGGTTTTTTAATTTGCCAGTTGACTAGTAGTG
>NW_015252069.1:0-501 GCF_001447785.1 Gekko japonicus | reverse complement strand
TAAATTGTCACAGTTCTTTTCCATTTTTCTTTTGTACATACACGACACCATTTGTATATGCAATTTATACCATATTTGCATGGGCAATGTACCGCCTCTGCACACCTAACTCTATAACACTGGTTTATTGACAAATAATGTATATGTTTTACAAGGGGAAAGAACATGGCAAGGAATTGGAAAATGGGCACCAAAATAATCACATGTCGGGTTCACGCGTACCAGAAGTGTAATCAGAAGGGAGATTTTTCAGGTTGGGAAAGCTGGGCTGACAAATTGGAAGACATCCCACATTCCAACTGCTAAAAACAGGCATCAGTCCTGTACGAGATACAATTCGCCAGCGTGCCAACGCCCTGACCTGGATAGCCCAGGATAGCCCGATCTTGAGTGAAGGGTGAGATATAAATCTAATCTCTTCTTCTTCGTGGTCGTCACCTGCAGATGCCCCTAAACTGAAGATTCTGGAGTAATCCCAATGGAGCAACGTCGGAGGCGGAG
>NW_015252068.1:0-501 GCF_001447785.1 Gekko japonicus | reverse complement strand
TATAACTGTGCACACCTTTTAATCCCTTTCATGTTTCTGTTTAACATGTACATCATTCCCCCATTTATTTCAGAAGACAAAGGCAGTGCTTACAAACATTAATTTTCATACGTAATTAGATCTCTCCAGTGAAATGAACATTCACAAGGAATTCTGAACTGGGCACCTTATTTTATTTAGGTCACTTTTATATAAGTTAAGAGAATCGGGTTTTTAGAGGCATCTTTGGGCCAGTAAATCAGTTCAATAGTAAAAGTTATCTGAATCTTTGGTATTAATATTGTTGCTTATTTTGGACTGAGTAATTCCAGAAGGTAGTTTAGAAACAGAAGGAAGGAGATTTATTTGAGTCTTGCTTTATCTTGCATTCGAATTCTCAGTTGCCCGTTTTTTAGATTCCTTTCAATTTCTATATCAATGCAGATGTAACCCGCTTAAAGAAAACTTGCATTTCTTCAGAGTTCGCCAAATGTATTGCTCCAGCATCTGAGTCTGTAAAGC
>NW_015252067.1:0-501 GCF_001447785.1 Gekko japonicus | reverse complement strand
GAGGTAGGTTAGGCTAAGAAAGAGTGACTCAGCCAAGATTAGCCAGTTAGTTTCACGGCAGGCTGCACATTTGAACCCACATCCTCATCTGGCTAGTTAACTACAACACTGCACTGCCTATTTGCTGCAGCCCACCAGGTGCCCAGTTTTGTTGAGTTTTAGGTGCCAAATGGAAATGTTTATTTTCTTGGCTTTTGGTGCTTAAGTCCTTCCCACCTTCTCAGCTAGTTGTGCTTTCTCATTTAATTGCTAGGTTTTTATCTGCTCCCAAATCAATCACATACCTATCCATCTCCTGTTTATTTTTAAACTCCTATTAAATGGAATTGTTTCACATTTTAAATTATGGCTGCATTTATTGCTCTGATCTTGCTGTTGATTGTTTTTAAAGGGTTTTCATTGGCTGTTTATGGTCTGTTTATTATATAATTTTATTCTTGTACACCACCTTGAGAATATCTGTACAAAACTGTATTGTGGGTTATACCTGGCTGAAGAGAA
>NW_015252066.1:0-501 GCF_001447785.1 Gekko japonicus | reverse complement strand
TCACACTACCTCGGCTTAGAGGGAACACTTGCCTGGCTTCCTTTTCTTCGTATTTCCGCTGATGCGATTCTACATTTGTTTTTGGACTTGATGCAAACCGCTCTGAGTCCCCTTGATTGGGGAGAAAAGAGGGATATGAACAGTTTGTGGGTGATGTGGAATGGCTTGAGTGGCGTTCCGCACAGCCTCTCGCAAAACAGCCTGTCCCGATTTCCCCTGCTTTCCTGACTGCAGAAAACCTGTGGAGCCGTTACCTGATGAAAGGCGAGATCATCGAGAAGCCGTCTTTGCCTTCGGCAGATGTGGTGGGAGCCCTGAACCAGCAGTACGTGCTGGCTGATATCACCACTTCTTTCACCCTTCTCGTGGGCATCTTTTTCCCCTCGGTCACTGGTAAGAGCTGTGCCGCCGCTGGCCATTGTTCAGATGCATCCCCAGAACCAGACCTCAGCTGGAGGGCAGATAGCTGACCTTAGCTGAAGTAGAACAAATTTAGAGTCC
>NW_015252065.1:0-501 GCF_001447785.1 Gekko japonicus | reverse complement strand
TCTTAACCGCTTGACCCACCGCAGCTTCTAGCAGCAGTCAAATTATGTGCAGCAAAGAACTGGAAATGTCCAGATTCCCCATACATTTCGCCATGAATCCATAATGTAGGAGATGCGATGACAGTGCATAACAGTGAACTGAAAATGTCTGAACAGCAAAAGCCCCCAAAACAGATTAATAACCTTTTGGATGGATACATGGGCCAAAATGAGCATTCATCTTGTAAACCAGAACACATAAATGAATGTGTATGCTTTAAGAAAGTTCAAACTAGGAAATTATTATGTTTTTTTTAAATAATAAAAACTTACATCTTTTATAGTTGTGTTTTTCTGTTGAGTTTATAAGGTTGGGAAGTGGGAAATCCCACTTGATATAAAGTACTGGAATACAGGATGTCATAAATATAATATGCTATATAACAGTTTACAAGATGAGTGTACTGAAACCAGTGTAACTCAAGACGGGTACCCATGTTAGACTGTCTGTAGCAGTAGAAA
>NW_015252064.1:0-501 GCF_001447785.1 Gekko japonicus | reverse complement strand
CTACACCAAACCGGCTTTAAAAATCAAGGGGAATTTCCTAAGCAGCTTGCAATACACCATGGTGGGTTGAAGACTGGTCTGCTATTCAAAGGAAGACGAAAGTAAAAAAAGGACATGACTAGAAATTCAGGCATATGGGGGGCGGGGAATCTCTGTTTGAAGCTCAACCATCATTGGAAAGAAAAAGAAAATAGATTTTGGAATGAACTGGGGGAGAGATGTTATCCCAAGGTTACTGACAGTGGACCCCCTAGCTTACAAGCAATTTTCAGAAGTCCCTCTCTCTGCATTCTGCTTTAAATGCTGTTCTAGGTATATTTGCCTCCCTTAGTTGGATCCCCTACATCCTGAAATGCTTACGTCTGCCACGTGATCCCCCCCTCCCCCACCTACAGATAAAAACTGACAATTCAGGTCAGCAGATGAACTTCTCTATTTGCCATGGGGGGTTTTAAGTGCAGCACCAAGCCACACAGCTGAGCAGAAAGTGGTAAAGCAAAA
>NW_015252063.1:0-501 GCF_001447785.1 Gekko japonicus | reverse complement strand
CCACCTCCTCCATTTTCAGCAATGAATCTAACTGTTTCAAAGCCAAGCCCGGTGAGTCCTCCTGTAACTATGTACACAGCCTTCTCCTTAAACATTTTCCGCTTTCCTCTATACAGTGGAATATCTGAAAAAAGTTACTGTGCACATTACCTTTTAGCATTACAAAGGGGACAGCTTTTCTGGTAAGATGGGATGATGCTGAAGAACCCATGCTCTCACATTTCTCTGTTTGTTGAAAAACTGAGCAAGGTAAGTTCAGAGACTGTTTTGCTTCCAATGACTTCATCCAACTGGAAAAAGGCATACTTTGTTTCTTCAGAGATACCTTCTTGAAAATGCTGGTAAGACTAAGAATATGAATTTGAAAGTTTTCGTGGTCCATTCCGATGAGAGCTCTCAGACACTCTGCATGGCGGTTGTCACATATCACTACCACATCCTGGAGTTTTGAAAGGCTGCCTAAAACAGCTTTGGGCAACCTTTCTAGGGGAGGCAGGAAAA
>NW_015252062.1:0-501 GCF_001447785.1 Gekko japonicus | reverse complement strand
AGGAATTTCCCATCCTGGAGCTGGCAACCTTAGGTCTGGGCTGCAGAAGGAGGTGTTAGAATTCTGAGGTGGTAAGATGGGCTGTTCCATTTCAGACGGTTGGTGGGGAAGGGCTCACTTTTAATGCTTTCCCGATAAAAATAAAATCCTGCACATTGGGGAGAAAAATTCTAGCCTACCTGTTCACAAACTGTGCTAGTTTCCCGTGTACAGGCTCTTATTAAAGTAGGGGAGCAGTGAAAAATTTAGTCTGAAGTGGTGCGGCTGTTTCTATCACCTCAGGAGCCTGCCGTCTCCTTCCATGACACATCTAAGCCATGTCAAACAGAGTTGGTTACTGCCAGCTAACAAACTCCGGCACAGCTTTCCGAATCGTCTCTGTGGAAACGAGCCATCCGTCTTCATCCTCGCGAGCTATTTTTGTCTTAACACCTCATGTAATATCTGTCGGGAAAACCAAAAAGAACAGTGGCAGTGGCAGCAGCCAGGTCGACAGGAGGC
>NW_015252061.1:0-501 GCF_001447785.1 Gekko japonicus | reverse complement strand
AGAACAGACAGTTGGGTGGTGAATTCCCTAAGACTAATCTATTCCTGTGTTCTGTGATTTTCAGAAATTTGCCTGTGAAAGGAGATTCATTAGCAAAACCATGTAATATTGTATCAGCTTCTCTACTTCAAGAGTCTCAAGACCTTGGAGAATGTAAGGTAGGCAGCCACTCCAAGGTGAGAAAGAGCCTCTCTCCCCCTCTCAGTTTGAGTCAATGGCAATACCAAGCCACAATGAAACAGTATTAAGGAACTGAGGCACCTTTTCAGGAGTTTCAGTTATCTTCATGTGGAAATGTGCATGTTTGATGATGAAGAACCTTCCATTAAATGGCTAATCAAATCTTGCACACACACCCCAATCACCACTTCTCCAGTGCACACAAAGCAATGTAGGTACTATGCTAATCCTGTGCACATGCTGATATTTTTGGACACGCAAAATAGAACAAAACAAAATGAGCCCAGCACTAAGGCTGTGGGAGCTGCGGTGGCTCAAGTG
>NW_015252060.1:0-501 GCF_001447785.1 Gekko japonicus | reverse complement strand
GACAGAGAAATGGAGCCTCCACATACAGGAAGAGTCTATCTCTGAAAACCGGATGCTGATGACACACAACAGGTAAGACCCCAGCATCTGCACACTCAGTTTGGGTTTAAATCCACAATCACTGACTGCATTGGCAAGGAAGGATAAAAACTCTGACAGTCCCAGCAGCCCGAGTCCTCGCTTCCTTCAGCTTCAGACATAAGAAACCAGTCGTGCTCCCTTTACATTAAACTCAAAGTATAACAGCGAGCCATTTAAACGGGCAAACCATTTCCATGTCGCCCTGTGGCATAGCTGTGAAATATTGTGCACCACAACCCACCGAGCTTCATATCGCATATGAGGCCATCGTGGGAATACAGCTCATTAAAACTACTAAGGACTGCGAGAATCATAAGATTCAGTATATGCCGAAAAGTGTAAGGATCTGTTCCCTGAGTCGACACACAAAGCTGCCTTGAACGGAGACAGGCTCTTAAGAACGTAAGAACATAAGAGAAG
>NW_015252059.1:0-501 GCF_001447785.1 Gekko japonicus | reverse complement strand
AACTGCTGTTAAAGGAATAACTCCAGGGGAGGGCTTGAAAGTTGGCACCCTTAGGAGGTGGGCTTACCATGGGCCTGGATGCCTAAACCAGGCGTAAACATTCACACTATTTTATTCCGGTCAGTGTCTTTGGTAAGCAATGATCACAAACTCCACGAGATACCCGGCCCGGCAATAGGTGATATTTTGTTCAATTTTCTGGCTGCTGAAAGATAGATAACCCTATCTGGAAAATTCTGAACTATAAATCACTTGCCTATACAGGCAGCATATTTTTTTGAAAGAAACTTAAATCTTGCTTATATTCCATAAATCTGCCAGGGCTGCAGGGGAGCATTCCTTGCTTTGGCACTGAGGTCAAAGATCTTCACGATGGATGGGCTGAAAAAGTGCTAATAAGGCCCCAGGAGAAGGAATAGACAGGCAGATTTAAAGGACATGAAATGGAAATGTGGTCAAGTGACGTTCAGATCTGCCCTGACAACACACTCTATTGAGGCA
>NW_015252058.1:0-501 GCF_001447785.1 Gekko japonicus | reverse complement strand
CTTCTTTTTTAAAGCGTATAAACAGATACTGGGCCACTGTGAATGAACGCCGTACACAAATCATTTGTGTTACTTACCATTTTATAGAGCTAGCCATCTGACACCAGAAAAGAAGGGAATATCCCTGGAGCACTTGAAATGGGGGGCGGGGCGGGGAATCAATTTGATTGGAATGCACAGAAAGTTCTGTTGGGGGAAAATGTCACGAGAAGCAGCTGGGAAGGTATCCTGTCTTCTCTAAGGCCTGGTTCACCCAAATAGCAGAGAAGATGGTCAGCCCCTGTCTGGTTCCTGTGCCTGAATATTCCTTCATGTAACAAAATCCCTTTTGCATAGAAATCTGGTTTGTCAAGAAGCACATCTGTCTCCCCCATCCACTAGCTTTCAATTGGGGGAGTTGTTGGGGTTACGACTGCCAGGACCCCACTGGGGGTGGAGAATCCCCCGTCCCCAGCTGCTACCCCCTGTCACCAATCAGCCAGTTGGTGGGGTGACTTACTG
>NW_015252057.1:0-501 GCF_001447785.1 Gekko japonicus | reverse complement strand
CCAGGCCCCGCCTGGAGGTTGGCAACCTTTTTGAAGTTCCGGTTCCCAGGTACACTGGCCGTCACAAGCCTGGTCTCGCCAGGCAGTCCCGGTCAGTCTAGAAAGGAGGCAGATAGCTCCAGAGGGCAGCTGTGCGGGGCTCTGCAGTCGAAGATCTGGATTCGAATCCAGTCGCGCCTTAGAAACCAGAGTTTCTCGGCCTGAGCTCTGGCCTTGCTCGGGCACCCAAGTCAGAGAGGAATACCCCCCCCCAAGTCCCCAGATCGGAAAGAAGAGGGGGGGAGATTGAGGTGCGCCCCCCACATCTCTCCCTCCCCCTCTTCTCCTTTCGATAGGGAGTCGGAGCGCCTGCCACCCACCCGCCTTCTTCCAGCAGCTCTGCCTAAGAAGACATGATTTTTTTCCTACTCCCTGCCAGAGAATCTCCGGGCTTTCGCAGCTCCTCCGAGCTCCTCCACACCCAGTTCCAGAGCCCAACCTTCCCCTCCCTCCCTCCCTCCC
>NW_015252056.1:0-501 GCF_001447785.1 Gekko japonicus | reverse complement strand
TCCATCCCTGCCAAAGTAGCCTATCACACTCATGCAGAGGCAGAGTGGTTAGGTGCTCAGATCCAGCCCAGCTCCCTGGGTCCTTAAAGGGCCACAAGCACTGCTTGGGTCACACTGCATAAAAAGAATCACAGTAATAAAAATATCCTAGCCAGTTTTGTCGGCTCACCCTCATTGTGCAGCTTTATGTTCAGAAGGAAAAGGCACAACTTTGTGGTTACTTACCTGCCAGCTTCCTCCATCTTTTCTAAGGAGGTATTAACAATGAGGTTGAAAAGCTGCTCTCGGCCTGGCTCCTCCTGAGTTATCGACAGAGAAAGCATGGCAATGGCACCATCCACTTCTTTCATTTTTACTGGTTTCACATCTTTACAACTCACCACTGCCATTTTGAACCACCAAAGTTGTATTCAAACTCATAGTAGTTCCACCCCACTGGCTTTCTACCATTGAAAGCTCATGCTCTCTCCTGATTGGTTGAATCTCTGTTGCTGTATCCTC
>NW_015252055.1:0-502 GCF_001447785.1 Gekko japonicus | reverse complement strand
GCTCCTAACCACTACACCAAACTGGTCCTAAGGCATTTTGTTTACAGGGCTCTCCTGACTCCAAGCCATCCCCACCAGAGGACTTCAGGGGGAAGGGAGAGGTAAGAGACACACCACTGTCTTCCAGTAGCATTCCAGCTACTGACACAGAACACAACACTAAATACACAGATCCTTTAGGCTTATCCTCTTCTGACACCCACCTAACTTTGATTCTGGATTCAATTTATACCTAGAAGGTTTGAAAGCGTTTTCTCACGTCCCTAAAACATCAGGCCCAAAGGTGTACACAACACAACAAATGTTTACTGAGAAACAAGAAGTGAAGCCTATCACGTCTGTAAAAAGGAACTGCTAAAACTGAAGCCTTGAGTCCCTGAGCTCAACTACAAGGCTGCTCAAGGACAGAAAACCCAGCCTGTCCTGGAAGGGGTTGCGCTCCCCCCTCAAGGAGCAGGTTCGTAGCTTGGGGTCGTTGCTGGACCCCAACCAATGCTCCCTC
>NW_015252054.1:0-501 GCF_001447785.1 Gekko japonicus | reverse complement strand
TTTTTTCAGGGTGATAAGTTGATAGAGGGGAGATTTAAGAAATATTGTCTGTGCCCAGACTCTCAGAGCTTTCAGGCCATGGCTGAGTTGTATGGATTTCCTAAGGAAACATCTGTATGTTGTGGGAGAAGGCATTTTGTTCAGGGTCGTGGTACCTTAGGGAGGGGATGTTAACCCTTTCTCCATGTTGTGTCCCAGTAGAAACACCCGCTCCTACTGTGAGCCCTAGAACTGGTATATGAATGCATTTGTTTTGCCTTTCTGCCCCCTTTTCGTTTTGTGTAGTGTGTGTTGTATCATAGGCAAGTATTTTGCACCGTAAGCCACCATGAATGCAGTGGCAGAATATTTGCATATAAATGTTGCAAATAAATACCTAGTGGGACAAGGAAAATCACCCATATTGTTATTAGGGTCGCCAAGCCTCCTGCTATGGACGGAGGCATCCACCTTGCAACCCATGTCGCCCACCATTGCTCTGAGTGGCAGTGGGATTTTTTT
>NW_015252053.1:0-501 GCF_001447785.1 Gekko japonicus | reverse complement strand
TGTACCATGTACTATTCATTACCTGGCTGAAGAACAAGCTAGGACAATGCAGCATAACAGCTTGACTTCAAAAATGAAAAACATAATATTTTCATATCAACTTTTGCCATGCAAAAATGTAAAGAAGAAAATAACTTTTATACGTCTTTATGTAATGACATTCTACATGATATATGATACCATAGGTTTACATAGTGAAATGAAAAATTGCAATAGAAATAACAAGCCTGCTAAAGGTGCCATCTAACTGGAGCACCAGAAAGTTCCATAGAGGTTCAAGGAGCAGTTGGATTTTGACAGTTGAAGGTGCCTGGGAAAAGGAGAAAGAGCTAAGGCGAAACAGATGGTTATGGCTGTAGCATAACATCACCAGTATACCTAAAGATAAACATTGCATTTAGATGTTAAAAGCAGGGGACTTAACAAGATCTTTTATGGGCATCTCATTTTCCTTCCCCCAGTATTTTTTTCATTCCCTGAAATCCCCCAAAGCCTCTCCCC
>NW_015252052.1:0-501 GCF_001447785.1 Gekko japonicus | reverse complement strand
AGGGAAACACTGTGAAGAAATATGTTTCTTCGGTGAAATGTAATTAACATTGCCTTCTTCCTGTCACGATCTATAATTCCACAAGTAAATTGAAGCATAAGAATGAGGCTATTTGGAGCTATGCTTTTAAACCATTTGCAAAGTTAGATCCGTAATAGAAGGCAAAGGGGCGGGGGAACCCAGCAGACGTCTGTTTCCCTTCCTCTTTAAGCCCTTGGTCTGGGCAAGAGTGCCACAGCCCTTAATGACAGTTGGTTCACCCGCAGAAATTGGCTTCTCCCTCAGTCTATAAACATAATTTTAGGGAGATTAAATAGTCTACCACAACATGTGCAGCCTTTGTGCTGCAATTGTTGGCTTGACTGGATAACCCAGACTCTGATCTTGAGTGACGGTAACACTTGGAACAAAAAGCTTTCTGTGTTCAGAAACATAAGAGAACGCATCATCTGCCCAGCTACAACAAGGCTATTGCAAATTGCAGATTGCCTTGCTGTGCAC
>NW_015252051.1:0-501 GCF_001447785.1 Gekko japonicus | reverse complement strand
AGGAGACATTATTGTGGGGCTGTGCCTTTCGGAAAGGGGGCAGAGCCCACAAAAGCCGCACTGCCCCACCGTAGCTATGGGCCTGGGTGGGATCCTGGCTGAGATGGAAAGAAAATAATTTCCTAAGGCAACACGAGAAATCCATACAGATGTCCCTTGTAGTTCTGTTCCAAGGCTGCTGCTTCCAGGGAAGCAAAAGCTTCGACACTTCTTTTATTTTAATAACCAAGCAATGCCCGTAGTAAGCCTTCCTCTGCACAAGAGTTTCCATTATGTACAAAAGATTAAGGACAGAATGGCTTCTGCCTGCGTGACACTTTTAATGCATCAGGATCTTCAAGTTTCCGCTACTGTAATTGTACACTAGCAGCAAGCTGCCGAGATCTGCTGTGTACACACTAACATTAAACGAAAGCTGGTAAGAGGAACTGCTGCATTATGAAGAGCAGAAGACGTGCCAGGTGCTTCCAGCTAGCACAGGCAGAGGTCATTTCGGGGGGG
>NW_015252050.1:0-501 GCF_001447785.1 Gekko japonicus | reverse complement strand
TGGGGGGGAGAAGCTGCCCTTCCTGTCTATCCCACCCCTTCCCGTCTTCTCCTGCACTGGTTTCTTACTGCTCTTGACGAAGTTTCGTCAAGTCCAAGGGTCTACATCTCCCTAGGCAACAAATCCCCACCCACTGGCCCTTATCGTTTCATCTTTCTCAAGAATGTCAGTCTCTGTTTGCTTGTGGGGCCTGAGCTCTGAGGTGGAGATAAGGCCCAGGCACGGTTGCCTCTCCCCTCCCTCCTCATGGCTTCCTTTCCCCTGCTCCCTGAGCCAAGGCCCAACACCCCCCTGCCTGTCCTCGGGGTCCCCAAGCCTAGCCAGCCCTAGCAGCCGAGATTCACCCTGCAGCCAGTGTCCAGGGGCAGCAGGGCTCTTTGCTCTCTCAGCCTTGATGCGGGAAGGATTCTGCTCCCAGGAGCCAGACTACTCTGGCTGTCCTTTGCTGCACACAGTAGTCTCCTGCCCTGAGTCATAGAATGTGAGAGTGGGAAGGGACCT
>NW_015252049.1:0-501 GCF_001447785.1 Gekko japonicus | reverse complement strand
AGCATTTTTTGTAGCTGCATTAACTTGCTCCTTCAACAAGAATGATAGGTATAGTATGATTTCTAGGCTCTTAACTATATCAGTTGGACCCCATCAAATGGTGGAAGCCCAATGTAGACCTCCACTTTTCCAACCAGCAGGATACAGATAACTGAATAAACAATCCAATTCTCAGTCAAAAGATGGTACACTTTGTGCTGAAGACTGGCTAGTAACCCTCCCTTCTTCAAACATACATAATTTACCACCAAAACCAGGCTCTTATATCTCTCACCCTCTGACACAGAAGGATGCTTTGAAGGATTCAGAAGCCTTCCCCCACTTTTTTTTTAAACAGCCAGCAGGTAAAACCAGCCCTGAAAGAAAGATGAGATGGATTTGAGCATTCAGTCCACTGCACATCTCAATGCTCCTTCCTTTCAACAACCTTGTAAGAGTTTTGCAGGTGAGGAAGAGAAACGGATCTTGCTTAAAGCTGCCCTGAGCCTGCCTCAGTGGGGA
>NW_015252048.1:0-501 GCF_001447785.1 Gekko japonicus | reverse complement strand
AGTTTTGGAAGCCTTAGCATCTATTGGTATGTTACTTTAGATTCACAATTCTGTATATACACACAATAGGAAACTGGTTTGTTAATACTGCCACACTGAGATCTGATTGAAAGTAGTAGTCATCCTTTAGAGAATGTAAGATCAACTACCACCAACTAAGTTACTAGAAAATCTGACTGCACCAATACTGTACCCTACCAATTATAGTCCCATTAATGATGGGCATATGCAGCCTGTGAAAATGATTACACATCCCAAGGGTACAACTAAAGTCATCTGTCAGTGTTTTCCAACACTGTGTATAAATACAGTCTTTTTCTACCTTTAAGCTGTGTGGAATCTGCACTATGGCACAGAATCCAATATGCTTTTGTTCAGTAGCAGCAAGATTCTAACCCAATGGATGTGGAGAAACTGAAGGCCTCATGGCAGCAACTGCTGAATATTTAAACCAAGGAAACATTAAACTATGAAAGATGGTATAAGAGCACACAGATGCTG
>NW_015252047.1:0-501 GCF_001447785.1 Gekko japonicus | reverse complement strand
AGGCCACCATGGCTCTGGCAGCTGGGCCATAGGCATACATCCACAGGCCTGACTGAGCCCTGTATCTGGCCAGGATTGCCCAGGGGAAGTGCTGTGGTCAATCCATCCTGGCAAGCAGACCGCCCTTTCAGTGCCAACACTTGAATAGGAGCATGTGCTGGGAGGTCTGGTCCTTGTTTGAGGGGGAGGTTCTTACGGGGCCAGAGGCACCCTCATGCACCATGATGGGGTTCAGGCATCATGGGCGGGCCACCAGCAGATCTGTCCTTCCCCAACCAGGCTGAGGGGAAGGGAGGCCCCACATCTGCCAATGCAGCCATTGAGATGTCTCTGCTGCCAGATGTGAGCCTGCACATGCTCCCACTCAAAATGGCCCCTAAGGTCCTGCCTTGCAGAAATCCCTGGTGACAGCACAAAATCCCTTACCCCAGCCTTCACATTGGTCCCACAGAGGGAAAATGGGAGGTACTGCCACATGGTGATGTTGTGGGACATGGTGCA
>NW_015252046.1:0-501 GCF_001447785.1 Gekko japonicus | reverse complement strand
GACCTCTGTCAGTCTGCTAAAGAGAAAAGGGCCCGCCGTGCTTTCATAGCATTTTCTCCAATACCAAACCTCAACTTCAGTGGCTGACTGAAAATTCTTTCCCTCATACCCCAGTGTTCCTCAAACGTCTCTTGCAAAATGGAATTCATTAAGGTAGGAGCGTTCGGGTTGAGTCCTTACTGTTTCTGTTCTCTCAAAAGGAAAAAAAAATGATTTATGGCTTACCTCACCCCTACCCCCAGCAATGCTTTGCCATTCCACTGACAGACCAGAAGAAGAATAAGCACACACGCATACATACTGCAGATCTACTTTCCCACGTAAAATTGTTTAGTGCTTTTGGAGTTCTCTTGCCCGAGGAACAGTTTTTGAAGCCTCGGGCAAAGCTGTCTACCCAGCTTATGAGTTCTCTTCTATTTTACAGAGGCTGCCTCATTGAGAGCTTTAACAGCGTTACCATAAACAGTGCCTTTCAGGTGCCTTTTAGATGTTCTCCCAGCT
>NW_015252045.1:0-501 GCF_001447785.1 Gekko japonicus | reverse complement strand
TATTTAACAGTAGTTAAATATAATAAAAACCAATTCTTTTGAATTTAAGCCTGTTCAAAGGAGAATGTGATTCAGTTCAAGGAGAGAGCAAATAATATCATTTCCGGGCAAAATGCAGGGCCAGTGTCACCATAATGGTGGTCTGTGTAGCTTGGAGGCCACCAGATGGAACACAGCTTTCTGGCCAAATATAACAGCCCACTAGTGGGAGGACTTTATCAACTCAATGTTTTTGCCCAGGAAAGGGCCAAATACATAGCTAGGGGGGTTATGTTCAGTGCTTCAAAGGACACATTGAGCAGGAGACTCCAGACAGAGCACCAATCTCATGATTCCAGGCTGCCTGCCTGTGCTGTGGCCTATAGTGAATGGGAAGCTGGGTTTCTACTTGTCAGTGCATCTCATAACAAATGAAGTCATGCTATGTATTATTAAAAATGAGGCCCATTCCAAGCCAGGGAGTAGGGTTAGGGCTGCTGACTAGGGTTGCCAATAGGTCTG
>NW_015252044.1:0-501 GCF_001447785.1 Gekko japonicus | reverse complement strand
CTGCCTCTCCCAAGTTCTAGTCCCAACACTCTGTCCATCCCAGTACACTGGTTCTGATGCATCTGTGTGTGATTCATCCGGGGCCTGCTTTGCTTTATGCAGCTGGAAGAACTGCAGGCATTGGGTGGCTTTTGTGTGCCACGTACAGTTAAGGTTGGAATCCTGTTCCCAATGGTGCATGCTGAAGTTTGTTAATGATGGGCAGCTTCGTATGTTAAAAGGGATTCCTGGGGGATGCGGTGACTAAGTCGCTTCAGACAATTAGATACCCCTTTACATTTGACAGGAAAGATGCACTCCCAAATCAGACAAGCCACTAGCTGATCTTGTTGCCAGGCATCGGTGAAGGAGAGAGATCATACCTGATCGCCTTACCTGCCAGGCATGCCTGCTCTGTGGATATCCACATGTGGGTATAACACAAATAGGGCATACATTCATTAGAATGCATTACTTTTTTTGATTGTATGTGCATATGCAAATGTTATATCCACATGTGGC
>NW_015252043.1:0-502 GCF_001447785.1 Gekko japonicus | reverse complement strand
TTTTTAAACCCATTGATTTCAATGAACTAGATTGGGGTTACTCTGCATAAAATTGCAGTGCTAGCTGGTTTGGGAGTCAAACTATTCAGAGCACCCCCTCCCAACTCATCATTGTTCAATCGTATATGAAGGAAAGCATCCCAAAGGGAGAATTAAAGATGTTGCCAAAGATTATTTTCATGATGTCATCAAGACCCTCTAGATGGTGTTCAAACTTTATGTATCAGACCTTCTGTATTATTCATTTTAATGTGGCTTTGCCTTTGATATGTTGTGCAATTTTCAGGGATTAAAATGGCATGCTCCTAATTCTTGGATGTTCTTTGATCTTGTTTATTTCTTTCCTCCTTTAAACATGAGCATTCATTCAGCGCCTGACAGCTCATATCCCATTTGAAGCGGTAATTATGGAGAGAAGCTAGACTCTTCCTAGTAAAACCTGTAACTAGTTTGAGTTACAAGGCCGGTTTTTACTTGCCTTCCCTCTGCAGCAAAATCGTTT
>NW_015252042.1:0-501 GCF_001447785.1 Gekko japonicus | reverse complement strand
GGGGGAGAAATTTAGACCATGAGTGCTTCATTTTGTGTAGGGTTTGAGTTAGAAATCTGTGTGGTGTTTTCAGGTTCTGGATATTCAGGACCATTATTTTCAAAAGACAGCCAATTAGAGGGTCTGGAACAGCAATAATTACAAATAATAATACCAACAATTGTACAGAACTCAGTCCTCCCTCTCCTCTCAAGAACCCTCAAATTGCAAACACATGCAACAAAGGGAGTCTGTTTTATGAGACCATGAAGTAGATGAGCATCCATGCATGCTCACTGCTGGCACCATTATTTTCAATAGACATCCAATTCCAAGATCTGGGGAGCAGTAATTAAAGACAATGGCACCAAAACTGCACAGAACACAGTTCTCCCTCTTCTCTCGAGACACCCCCCCCCAATTTTAAGCACATGCAACAAAGAGACTCTAGACCCCAAAGTTTCTGCGCATGCGACCACTCTTTAGACTTCTGTGGAAGCACTATGTGTTTCTACTTTGCAA
>NW_015252041.1:0-501 GCF_001447785.1 Gekko japonicus | reverse complement strand
TCCTTTGGCACCCTTCGCCCATGAGTTTAAAGGCCCCCCCAAGAACACTTGTCCTTCCCATTTGCCCCTTTTCTTATTACTGGTTCCATGTCTTTTGATGTCAGGATGCTGTCTTGCCTTGCAGTCTTGCTCTTTCTGGCTTTTGCCCTCTGCATGTTCGGGCTGTACAGCTTCATGCCAATAGTGATCAGAGTTACCAGCGCCACATCTGTCAACTTGGGCATTCTGACAGCTGACCTCTACAGCCTTTTCTTTGGACTCTTCTTGTTTGGCTACAAGGTGAGCATCTTCTGTTTGCAGCAATGGGTGAACATCTTAAGCAGGTTTTGTATCATCTGTGCTCAATTAATGAAAATTCTGCAGCTTCGCAATCCGAAATCTGTGCTGAGAAAAGCATAATTCTGCTCAGTTTATGAAGCATCTTTTATGCTTTTATCGGTACTCTTTCGCATAATTTATTGCAGTTTTTGCCTGAGCATGTTAAGAATTTGTTTCATTGAA
>NW_015252040.1:0-502 GCF_001447785.1 Gekko japonicus | reverse complement strand
ACAGCCTTGCTTCCCGCCCACATTATCTCGCACGTGTGACCGCAGCCTGGGAAATTTATCTTCCTGGCCCCTGGTATAGGTCTCAGAAATTAAGACGCTTGTAGCCCAGCTAAGAGAGTGACCTGATCCCACGGGGGCTGGTTAAATCAGATTTTGACTGGTGGGCACCTGTCTTAGCAACAGTTTTTACTTATATCGATCAAATTTCTCAGATTCCTAGCAACTGGGGTATGGCTGTTGTCATCCCAATATATAAAAAAGGGTAAGATCTGATCCTTTCAACTACTGTCCAATCAGCTTGCTCAGTGTGGTAGGTAAGTTATTCATATTGGAAGCTAGGGGACTGGATAGACAGGGAGAACATGTTAGCAGAGGAACAGGCAGGATTCGGAAGTGGTTGTTCCACAATGGACCAATGCCTGATTCTATGCCATTTGATGGAGAAATACACCGCTAGACCACATGGGGCATTACTAGGTACTTTGTACCGCTTGTGTGAGCC
>NW_015252039.1:0-502 GCF_001447785.1 Gekko japonicus | reverse complement strand
GAGAGAGCGAGAGAGCGAGCGTGCGCAAGTGTCTAAAAAGATACTTTTACCATAAGGCCTAATTTTGCTTGAGAGTGGCTCTTCTTCTTGCAGAATCTTCTGAAAGGACTTTCAGGTCCAAAGAAAAACAGCCTCTCAATGCCCATTGATTTATGCTTTGTGCTAACCATGAAAGGATCTATGCAATGGCATTATTACGGAAGCTTATGAAAGGAGGGGTGTGTGAGTGACATAGGTTTGGGTGCTAGGGATGTGGTATAGCTGATGGATTTTTCAACTATGAAATCATTTTAAAATATTGGAAGAAAACAGTCAGGTTAGACATTGGGGGCTTTAAGGCAGCCCATAGCTAGGAAATTTTCAGCTGGGGGGCAGGGGGGTGCCATGGTGACGTCACTTGTTTGGGCACCTCTCATGTGGATGGGGCATCAAGGCCCTTGTTGCCTAAAATCGAGTCCTGTATCAATTGCTGATTGCACAGATCAGTCGTGCTTATGTGACT
>NW_015252038.1:0-502 GCF_001447785.1 Gekko japonicus | reverse complement strand
TTTTAAGGTGTTTGTTTCAATTTTGCATCAAGCCACAGCCATGTCACCGATTAGAGTGTCGGACTATCCCAGCTCCGCTATGCAACACACTGGGTGACCAGTCACTCGTACAGGGTCTTGGTGAGTTGTAAAGCGAAGAGGAAAAGGCTCATTCTTGGCTACCGAAGGCAAGACGACGGCTAACGGCCTTAAGCTTCAGGAGGGAAGATGTGGGTTGTGTGTGCGTATAAATTTCCCGATGGCAAGAGCAGTTTGACAACAGACCCAGTGATCTCGCTGTCAGCAGGGATGAGTTCTGCGCTGGTGGAGTCTTGAAGCAGATGCTGGGTTGCCATCTGACTGCGAGGCTCCAGCTGTGGATCTCCCGCCTGCTGCGGGGGGTGGGGATGTTGCATTAGACAGTGTACGAGGGTCCCCCCAATCTGAGGGCTTAAGCTAGGTATTAGGTATTTGGGACTCCTGTAGAAGACAGTATGAATCATAGAGTCACAGAGTTGGAAGG
>NW_015252037.1:0-502 GCF_001447785.1 Gekko japonicus | reverse complement strand
TAACTACTACACCAAACTGGCTCTCACCTGCATGGATGGTTGGCTGGTGAGGTGGTAAAGGTCGGCTGTATCCTCTGTTGCTTCATACGTCACAGCAGCTGGTCAGTGGGATGGGGGCGGTTTCTTTCAGTTCCCCTTGGACCTGCAGACGCAGGTGAGGTGACCCTGCTTCCCACATGTGTGACATGTGGCATCCCGGAATCGGCACGACTTACGCTCGTGCCCTTCTCCACAACTGGCGCACAAGGGACGATCAGAGGTCTTCTCGGGGTGCCGGGAGGAACTGTGCGGCTTTCGGCGGCTAGGTTGGCGGACCATGCGAACGTCTTCTTCCTCTGAGTTCTTGGGGGCCAAGTCCAGGAGAACTTGGTGAGACATGGCTGGAGGTCGGTCGTGATGGGATGTCTCGTGGCCGGTGGCGATGTTTTCCTCCACCATGGTGAAGGTGCATCCCATGGCGTGATGTCTCAGCACAGCCAGGAATGCTGCAGCCGTTTCCCCG
>NW_015252036.1:0-502 GCF_001447785.1 Gekko japonicus | reverse complement strand
GACCAACCAACCAAAACATCACAAAACAGCAAGTTTTGTAGTATTCTTCTTCCCACTGGATATTAAGTAAAACAGCAAAGTGTGCATGTGTTTGGGGGAGAACAGACCCCCACAACCCACAGTGTGGGGAATGTTATAATTACAAATACATATAGGGAACCGTGAGAATTGCAGTGGGTGATTCCTCCCATCCCAGCCAACCATAGTTTTACTGTGGCAGCAGCATCTCTCCCATTCTGCCCAACCCCAGCTCTGCTGCCTTGATAGCATCCCCACCCACCCAACTCCAGCTTAGTGGCTCCCCCGGACCACCTGACCCCAGCTTCACCACCTCAACAGCCTAGCCACAGTACAGGGTTAAAAGCTTTGTTTGCGCTTGTGCAGACAATGCTCTTGTGATTAGGGGGATTTAAACATCCTCCCTTTTTCAGTTATCAGACTTTTCTGCAAAACTAGGGGTTCTCTGCCTTCTTTTAGTGCAGCCAGAACCACAGATTTAAGT
>NW_015252035.1:0-502 GCF_001447785.1 Gekko japonicus | reverse complement strand
ATAGCTGAATGACCAGCAGAAATTAAAGAGATGCAGCTTTGCAGGCATGGAAAAAGCTTTATCAACATCGTTCCTGAAGCAGAAAGAGGTTGTGGGCAGCCAGCACTGCTTCACATCTGCGTTTTTTGGTTGGCCCTAGCAAAAGTTATTCTGTAGCTTCTGGTTTTTGAATTCTGCATCATGCCTGTGTGTTGTACAGATGTTAGCCACCCTGGTGTGCCCTTAATTAGGCAGAAAGACAAGATATGAATTTTGTGCATAAATTTTAAACCATTTGAAGCACAGGAGCCCTGGCAGTAATAATGGCAAAGCCCTGCTGCTGCTGCCCTATCATTCACCCGTCCCCGCTGGCCTTAATTTTTCCTGGAAGGGCCCGGCCCACTGCTGCCGGTCTCTTGCTTTGCTCTACCAACCAGTTCCCCTCCTTGCCTTACAATGCTCCATGTTGCTCTTCATTGGCAAAGGCATCGAGGTGTAGCTAGGCAGGAAGTTCTTCTCTCTC
>NW_015252034.1:0-502 GCF_001447785.1 Gekko japonicus | reverse complement strand
CCCCCTTATTTATTTGCCCTCACATCTGAATAGATTTGCAAGAGGATGAACTTCTTTGGAGCTCCCAGCAAATAATAATACAAAATCATTAGAAAGCAGCCGAGAAGAATTCTACTCATCTGGTTTCACAGATTGCTTACCTGAGTAGCCCATTGCTTGCAAGGCTCCAGGCACTTTGGCAGGGGTGGTTCCATCCTCCTGCTGGATCTCCTTGGCTGGGCTGACACTGACCTGGGGGGTTGTCTCCGTGGAGAGCTTTGCCCTTTCTAGGCCTTTCAGTTGCTCCACATCCAGCGACTGCACCAGGTCCTAGATGCAGAGATCCACACTCAGAACACTCTACTTCTGCCTTGGCTACTCAAGTCACCTCTCCAACTTTGCAGATTTTGCACACAGATTACAGAGGATACAGTGTAGTGTTCCTACAGATCAGTGCCATAGGTCAGCAGCAGCATTTTACATTCTGGGTAAATCCCAGCTGAAGTATCCTCACTACTGTAGG
>NW_015252033.1:0-502 GCF_001447785.1 Gekko japonicus | reverse complement strand
GAGGGGAATGAAAAGGAGATTGTAAGCCATTCACTGTCATGTTGTGGAAGTTGTCCTCACTTCTTTGACTCACTATGACTTCCCCCTATCATTTCACTGGTAGGTTTTGTATTTTAGAAATCTTCTCACATCACCCTGCAGATTAACTGTGGGGTCTTTATCTGCAGATAAACATGCACTCATTTAAGACTGATGACCTTTTAGTTTCTGTGCTTATGGTTTTAGTTATACAAGTACTGGGGACATTAAAATTAGGTAGTGAATTTTAAAGGAATTCTGAATGCCGGTTATACATAGCCGAGGCTTCCAAGGACTTTGTTCTCTAGGGGGAAAATGATAGCAGTCACCTCTTTTGTAACTGCTGACAAATGCTCTTGGTCACATTCTTCTCTCAAAGCGAGATTCTCCCCCACCTTTTTCTAACAGCAAGTACATTGTTGTATTAGAACAGCATTGACATTAGTCCAAATGGAAAGCTGGAAAGAAGTTCATTTTGAATACA
>NW_015252032.1:0-502 GCF_001447785.1 Gekko japonicus | reverse complement strand
CCTTCCTTCCTTCCTTCCTTTCTTTCTCACAGTTCTCAGCTCCTTCACTTGTATTTTTCACTTTTTTATTACTGAGGAAACTGGTACAGTGTGGAGTGGAAGGTGGCTCTGGATCTGATGCAAGGTCCAGCCAAAACAGTGCTCTGCACAGCGCGTCTGTGAGAAAAGAGGGAAGTGGCTTCACAAGAGCCATAATTGTACAATCAGCATTGTGCCAACTTGGCTTCTGTCCCAAACCAGTGGAGTGCATCTGGCCTGAGCCTGTACAGCAAATTAGACAGTTATTTCTATTCTTGCCCTTTCCACCAGCAATTAGCAAATAGAAACATTTTAAAAAATGTAATTGAAGACTGATTATTGACAACAGCACCAAAATTACAAATAGGAATTATACTTTGGTAACTTCTATTAAATGTTTGTGAATTGTTCAAGAGGTTGCCATGTTCCTTGACATGAATTTTAAAAAAAGAAAGTTATAATAAACATTTAGTGAAAGGAAAAT
>NW_015252031.1:0-502 GCF_001447785.1 Gekko japonicus | reverse complement strand
TTTCTCTTTAACATCACAACCAGCCGGCAATGCTTCTTGATTATCCCGTAGCAATGTTTGTTGTTTCTAAGACATTCGCTTGGAAGTGGCTTGTTTCTTTCCTCAAAGAACCCCTAATAGACCGATGTAGCTGCGAGCATTTAATAAATACACAGATTCCTTTTTAAGGCCTTATTTATCTGCCCATTTTCTGTGGGAAATGATGAATTAGCTCCCCGGTGTCATTTTTTCTTTTCTTGCAAATTCGCACTCGGTCGACAAAACAGCTAGATGGTTTAACTGTTCTTTCCCCTTAGCAGAAAGAGCATTTGCTGTTTTTTTCAGGAGAGCTACCTTAACGCAGCCCCGTAGCCAGGATTTTTTCCAGGGGCGAAAAGGGGGCAGTTTAGCACAGTGGCTACTTTAATTAACGGAAATAATTAAATTATCACAGCTAATTTTATTACCAGTCTTCAAGCGTCTTCAAAACCAGCCTTCAAACCAGTCACAGTTCAGCCTCCCT
>NW_015252030.1:0-502 GCF_001447785.1 Gekko japonicus | reverse complement strand
CTGAGCCACAGCCCCTCCCCTAACTGCTACCCCACACTGGCTTCGTGTCATACCCGAAGCATTATTTTGCGCACCCCACTGCAGGGAAATTGCTTGGATTTGCTGGGCTGGTGTATCGGTTCCTGAGAGCCTATTTATCCTGTATCGATCGCCTTCGTCCGTGGCACAGCACGCTTAGAAAGCCAACCCCAGTCCCTGAACAAGCGTACGCACAAACCTCCCATCCATTGTGTGTGCCGTTCCTACCTTAATTGCTAGCGCACCAACTTGCATTTCGTACAGCGAGCGCCAGCTTGGGAGATGTCAGGGGACGGGTTCGTGTCGAAGCTTCAGAAGGCAATTTGTAGTAATGGATTCTGTCTGCTGCTATGGCGAGGCTCTGGACAGCTGAGCTCCTGGCAGAAGCACCCGCCTTGACCCACGAAAAGGGGAGATTCGCTGCTCTTGTAGTAGTAATGAGACTTCTCAAGACGGGTAGCCACCGCATCAGTCTGTCTGTAGC
>NW_015252029.1:0-502 GCF_001447785.1 Gekko japonicus | reverse complement strand
ACCTTGGGCATTGTTGTGTGTGTAATAGGACACCTCCAGATCCACCTGAGACATTTGCAGAACCACAACCAACATCTCCAATGGCATTCAGCCAGTAGGTGCAAAGATGGAAGTCTTTGGCCTGTTGCCAAGCTGAACTTGATGTGACCACCCACTCTTGCACTCTACATGTATTGAGCTGGAAGTAGCCATGAGAGAGGCAGAGGTAGAAGGTGGCCCATGAAGAGGAAGGAGAGTATCTGGACTAGTGGCACCCTATCTGGGATTGCCTCTCAATATTCTCCCCCCCCCCTTTCTCTGCAGCTTTTAAGACTTCATAAAGCAAGGCAAGAAGGAAAGGAAAGCACTAGGAAAGGAACAAGGTTAATATGTAGATTTGCTTTTGCTGCCCTTTGGCAGAAAGTGGCTCCATTCCTCCTGGAGAAAATGTGGAAATGCATTAGGCCCTAATAAGCTGTTCCGATTGGAGCATTTGAAGAAGAAGAAGGAGAAGAAGAGATTG
>NW_015252028.1:0-502 GCF_001447785.1 Gekko japonicus | reverse complement strand
TAGCAGCAAAACCAAATAATGGTAGCACTACAGTTGATGTATCTTGAAATTTATTAGTGGGGAGATTCGGCTATACTTCGTTGGTAATTTTACCAGACATCTACTGAATTCAGTTTCCACCCTTCTGTGAGGTGACTGTGAAAAGTCACCTCATGACAAAAGAAGCCATTGTATGGCTCTCCCGGGTCGAAACCAAATACTTGCAAGCCCATGTGGTCTACAAAGCTGACTGTAGATCCCTGAGTTTCATAGTGTACATTTAGGCCAGTGGTTTTCTTTCCCCTGTAATCTACTCTGGAAAATCCCACGTGCTGGTGACACGGGGCAAATAGGGACAACCATTGACCACAAATTATGCATAAATAAGAACACAAATGTGATTATTTGCCTCATCGGCACACCTGTGTGAGGCATTTCTGTCCTAAAGAGGAAGAATGTAGACTTTCTTTGCCGGGTTACCTGGAGACAATTCTGGCTCATCTTAGGTGACTAGGCAAGTAGG
>NW_015252027.1:0-502 GCF_001447785.1 Gekko japonicus | reverse complement strand
ACATCTTAGAGGGAGCATTGGTCCCAGGATGGTTCAGTTAGCTGTTATGCGGGAAAGGGCTTTCTCAGTGATGGCTCCTACCCTGTGGAATGTGCTCTCTGATGACGCCCCTGCCCTGTAGGACTTGCTTAGTTTCCCCAAAGGCTTGTAAGGTCAAATTGTTCAGGTTGGCCTGTGGAGGTTAGCCAGATGCTCTGGGCTGGTTTGACAGAGGCGACGAGTCATATATTTAAATATTTTATATGTATTATTTGATGTTGTTGGATTCTAACTTGTTTATTATGATGCTGTTTAAGTGTTGCAGCAACTAAAAAAATCTCTTTCAATGAATGCATGAATAAGTGAATAAATAAAGGGCTAAACTAATATGCTTATATGCTCATTTTTACATGTATGTCACACAAGACTGAGTAGAAAAATGGGTTTCGGTCACGAGTCTGGAATTCTACTATTCTGCTCACTGATTCATGCCGCTAGGATGGATAGATTTTGTGCATGTACT
>NW_015252026.1:0-502 GCF_001447785.1 Gekko japonicus | reverse complement strand
AAAACTGCCCTGCCTTTGAGCCTATGCAGAGTGCCCCTTCCCCCCCTCGCCACGGAGAACGCGGCGGACAACCGTGCCTCCGAGCATAGGCAGACTGCCGCCCCCGGCCCCTCGCCGCAAAAGAAGCGCTGATGAGGAGACGCGTCAATTACCTCAGGGAGGGTTTCCGAGCGCCACGGCGCCGCCGCCTCCCTACCTCAGAGACCAAGGGCAAAGGCGGGCGCCGTCAGCTGCTCCCGGCGCCCCCCAACCCCGCGCCCTCCTCCTCCATCCCGTCCGTGTGCGGCGGCGGCATGAGGAGCGCCTGGCAGTCGAGTCCGGCCCGGCCTCCCGACTCCGCCACGCTCCGCCTCCGGGGCGGCCCAGCGGGCGGTTTGGGCGGGAAAGCGCGAGGCGGCCACCCTGCGGGCCTGAGGAGGAGAAGCCACGGGGCTGCCTTCCGAGGAGACAGGCGGGCGACGGCGCTGTGGGGAACTCAGCCGGGAGGGGGGGCCTCCATTTC
>NW_015252025.1:0-502 GCF_001447785.1 Gekko japonicus | reverse complement strand
CAGAGTGGTGGCAGCATCAGGTGTCACCCGCCCTGAGCCGTGACAGTTCTAGGCAGCAGTTTAAAGTACTTGCAGTCTGAGGGGCTGAGACCAACGCAGGTTTTTTAAAGAACCAGAACTGTAGCCAAAGGAATATCGGGACAAAGAATTTGGAACAAGAAGCACTCCTCCTTCGTTTTGACTGAACAGAGAAGTACAGAGGAGCCTTCCAAGTGGAAATGACATCATGCCTTCCAAAAACCGGAACCTCTAGTTCCTCTTCTGCGTTCCTGCTGGGAACAGAGTTCTAGAACACAAAGGGGCGAGGTGAATTTTATGCCTACAGAACAATGGTTTTGCTGTGACTTCCCAGAAATTAGTGGGCGGTGGTTTGGAGGAGAGGTGAAATCCCGATGCAGTCTCTTGGAAACCTGGCGTTATCCGTAAAGGGCCCCGAGGTCCATAAAAACCTTAGGGCATTGCTTTGAGTCTTAGCTAATTGCACCCGGCTTGGCATACTTGG
>NW_015252024.1:0-502 GCF_001447785.1 Gekko japonicus | reverse complement strand
GACTGAACAACAACAACCTTAATACCTAAAATTTTATATGGCTGATTTTAATTCAGTTCTCTGTTCAATTCAATTCAGCATAACCTTTCACATTTCCTAGGGTCCCCAGTTGCCCGGAGGGCAATCTGTATTTTAAATAAGCGCTTTTAAAATAAGCTTCGCCCTGAAGTGTTTAAGGTGCCACCGGACTCGTCGTGTTCAATTCTGCTACAACAGACTAACACGCCTTTGTAGGTAAAGAGTGAGCTTCGTGAACCATCTCTACGGCGCTGGTAACTGTGTGTTCTACCGAAGCCTACTTTTGAAACTCGTTTTTAAAAGTACACTTCCTTGGCGAGCGGAACACATGTTTTTACGCTCTGATTACCACAAACACATCCTTCTGTTGTACCAATTCCAGCTCTGCGGTTTCCCAGGACTTAAAGAAGTCAGATTTATAAACAAGCAGGCTAACAAAAGGCAAGTCTTCTGTGTTGTTATTAACTCTACAGAAAACAAGAAG
>NW_015252023.1:0-502 GCF_001447785.1 Gekko japonicus | reverse complement strand
GGCACTGGCTCCTATTCTTAGAAGGAAAATAATATCTTAATTCAATTTAATCTCCTTCCGTTATATTTTTTTCACACTCTGGTTATTGGCAATACGTTACCAGCTGCTGTATTTGGCTCACTGACCTTGTGCTACACTGATTATTTTGCTGTGGGAAGATGAATGTCCTTTTAATTTTCTACTTAAAGGTCATTAATTTAGTAGGATGACTCCCTTTTTGTTCTCATTATGGTGTCCTGTGAAAAGATGCTGATTGGGTTTCTTTAGAATTCTCTATAGTTTAGAATACTTCAATTAAAGCTCCATTAATTCATCTCCCTTCAAGGCTAAATTTAATCAGTAAATTATCACATACATGGCACTTAACCAATTTTTCATGGGAATGGCAAACCACGAAAAAGGAAAGCGGGAAGACGGTGGAAGAAGGCTTTTTGTACAGAGATCCAGTACTAACGAATGAAGTTGAGATATTTGGGTTGCGGTCACACACGCCAGAAAAAAC
>NW_015252022.1:0-502 GCF_001447785.1 Gekko japonicus | reverse complement strand
AAAATCAGTGCAGTTTTGTTTTGTTTTGTTGAGCAATGTGAGCATAAAAATCAGTGTGTCTTTCCCTTTTGTGCTGATTTCTTTTAAAAAAAAAAATAGTGCCATTAAAAGAATGTTGAAGTTCTACTCCAGGTTTGTAAATCAGTGAGCTCAACAGCAGAACTTCCTCTGGTTTTAAAGAGGTAAAATAGTAGCTTCTAGTTGCAAAAGGGAAAGCAATTCAGCCTGGAATGGAGCATCTCAGTCTTGTACAACTTTGGAGCAGAACAACTCAGTTAAAATCCATCTTATGTCCTCCAAACTCATCTCCCTCTTCACCTTTGCAAAATGGTGCCAGGGGAGGGCATTTTGAAGGGAGAAGATGGCCGGCAGAAAGAGGCGCAACTCATCCTTCCCTTGGAGGCTAATTTTCCTTTGCAACACCTGCCCACAAAAATATGCCATCCATTTAATCAGTGGAGAGGTGTTGAATGGGGGGCAGACTGGTGTAGTGGTTAAGTGC
>NW_015252021.1:0-502 GCF_001447785.1 Gekko japonicus | reverse complement strand
GTATGCAGATTTTTTTTGGTCCAACAGACCTGAATCTGAAATAACTTGGATTTGTGTTTTTTGCACAACCCTATTGGTTACTGGCAGGGCACATTATTGTTGTCTTGTGGTATAGTGAGGTAGTTAATAACAAGGTATGCTGGGGAAGTGGTCACTAGCAGTCCACCATGCGAGGGACATGGCTAGATGAGATGAAGAGTCATAAAATGGATCGTGTACCAGTGACTCTATCACCAGTCTCTGGATCGTGTGGCTTTCCCAGTCCTTTCTCCTGGGAGTTAATAACTAGAAACCAAACCTGAGCTTTCCCACTGAGCTACTGCAAGGTTCCTGCAATACTAAGTGATGTGGATTGGATTCCTCAATGTGTATGGAGCAAGATGAGAAAGGAAAGAGGCATGTCAGGGGCTGAACCTTATGGAGTGCCTCATAAATGTCCTGTTTGTCTATGGTGGCTAAGCAGTTATGGTGTTGAGGAGCCCTCTGGAATGAGAGGCCTGGG
>NW_015252020.1:0-502 GCF_001447785.1 Gekko japonicus | reverse complement strand
AACAGAGATACACAAGCAGCAAAAATGAGGATACAGAACAGCCCGCAACCTAAACTGTAGTATTTTGCCACCATGCCCAATCTATTGCATTTTCCCATTCTTCAGTTACATGGGGAGGAGGATGAAAAGCAACCCTGTCCCGCCGGTGATTGGAAGAAACCCTCCAGTTGCTCCTTACATCTGACTCCATGCTCTGAAAGACACTTGGCAAGACCCGTGGGGTGCACTGATTTGTGTTTGCCCCGCTGCATCGCCTCCAAAAGCAAGAGCATTTGGTAAGGGACACTCTGTTTCTGCTCCACAGCGTCAAACGGCACTTTGATCCTGCAACAGAGAGGATAGGGACCATGACCAAAACAACACAGTCAAGCAAAAACCAGGCCCCATCCTTGAAGGCTGTACTCCTAACTGTAACTTGCTTGGAGATAAGCCCATACTTAGGGATCACACTGTAAGCAGCAGGAAATTAATCAACATGCTCCCTTCTTATTTGTTCCACAAT
>NW_015252019.1:0-502 GCF_001447785.1 Gekko japonicus | reverse complement strand
TGCTAAACCATTTAACATCTGAAACTACAGACTTCTCATAGTGGAACGGCTGCATGTGTAGAGGGCCCAGACTCACCCGGGGTCCTGTTTGCAACACTGCAGGGAGGGGACAGAATGAGGGCAGGTGTGACAATCCTTGCTGGATGGAGGGGGTTGGCCGGCAGTGAGCGCAGGAAGCTGGGGCCTGCCTGACATGATGCCAGCCCTATCAGCAGGTCCTGGGTGTCTGGGGGAGGGGGCACCCTGGCTGCTACTCAGGGCACCATACCACCCCTGCTCGTCATCTTTTCAGCGTCAGATGACTTGGTTAGGTCTCTGCTGCTCCGCCACTCTATAGAGGTTGGCAGGAAAGCAAGGAAGAGCTGGCCAGAGAGGATGGTCCACTGCTTGTTGGGGCGACTCTGCAGACCATTTAGCTCTTCAAGACAACTGTTGAGCTCAGGCAGTGGGAATGCAGAGAGGGGTTAGGCCACGGCCCAGGCTTGAAAGTCCCTGTCAGCCT
>NW_015252018.1:0-502 GCF_001447785.1 Gekko japonicus | reverse complement strand
GCCTGGTTCAGTAGAAGGCAGCTTCATGTTGGGAGAACCAACATGAATGTTTGCAACGTGTTTAGTTAAAGGGGGGAAACGATGACGACTTCTCAATTTTTTTTAACAAACTCTCCTGTGAACCACACGGCTCTCACCATGATTCGGAGGTCGCTGTGTCGTTATTTCCGAGATGTCAAGTGATTCCAGCAAAGTATATCGGCCTTAAGTATTTCTCTGATGGCGTGTGGTGTTGTGTGTGCTTTGATAATGCCCCCTCTTTGCAAATAAAGATCCCGGGGATTGTGGGTTTCTGCTACAATCACCCACGGTGGGAAGCTTAGGAAAACGCCATCTCTTCAACAGCGGCAAGTCAACGGTGTTTTGTGATTGGTGTTTAAATTTAACTGCGACGCTGGGGACAACGTCGAAAGGCACCTTGGATTTGCTTTGCACGCTTCCCCGAATTTCAAGATTTGTGCGCGTTAACGTTTGAAACCCAGGCAGGCGTGCACTTAACCCC
>NW_015252017.1:0-502 GCF_001447785.1 Gekko japonicus | reverse complement strand
TTAAAAGGCTTCCCAAATTAAAAAAAAAATCTTGGCCACAGGCTTAGTAGGGCTGCTCTTACATCCGGACAATCTGATGACATTGCCTTGTGGTTTCACACCAAGCAAGTATTACTTCAAAGACAAAACGAAGTGTGACATCCATCAGCATGTTCCAGGGGTGGGGCCCTCTTGCTGTTTGTGTCTCTTGCCTCTGGGAAACCCACTTCCGTCTTAAATCCTCTCGCAAACAGGTCATTTGGGAACGATAGATGAAATGTGTGCCCAAGACTTCCGCAACAGCATGGAACTCAATGCTGTGAGCTGTTTCTTAGCATCCAAGGTGAGTGTTTCTAACTTCTAAGGAGTTCCCCTCTTCCCTGGGGGCAGCTGGCTTCATCCAGAGTCGAAAGTGCAGTAGGAAAAAAACCTGGAAGGGCACTCAGAGGTACGGTGCTATACCTGTGTCCATCAGTTCTCTCCTGCCCCAAATGGAACATGGCTCCACAGGTGAGGACCAGCT
>NW_015252016.1:0-502 GCF_001447785.1 Gekko japonicus | reverse complement strand
ATCTGAAGAGCTGTTCTGCCACTTTCCCCCTAAATGACAAAGAAACAGGATATGAATCTTTTCAGAAATAAAGAAGATCTGAAACTACCTGCCCCAAGAGGTCCAGTTGCCCCTCTTATGGCTGGCCTTCTAGAAGATGGTGAAAACAATTCTTTTCCAGAGGGCCTTTAAAGGGCCCAGTTCCATCCATTTCAGTATGCAGCTGTGGATTTTTTAAAATTGTTCTTCTGCTGCTTTCTGGGCTTTGTTACTGTTATTGTATTGTTTTACTGCTAATCTGATTATTGCCCCCAATTGGGTTGTCGAGTCCGGGCTGGGAAATCCCTACAGATTTGGGGGTGAAGCCTGGGAAGGGTGAGGTTTGGGGAGGGGAGGAGTCTCAGTGGAGCATAATGTCTTACGGTCCACCCTTCAGCACGACGTCCCCCCCCCTGGGGAACTGATCTCTTTTACCTGAAGATCAGCTGTAATGATGGGAGATCTCCAGGTCCTCCCTGGAGGC
>NW_015252015.1:0-502 GCF_001447785.1 Gekko japonicus | reverse complement strand
TTGTGACTGACCCAAGTCCACATCAGCAGCTGCATGTGGAGGTGTTTAAAAATGTTAAGTGTTTAAAAATGCAACATGCAAACCAGTTAAGGTTATACACATTAGTGATTGTTTCCCCTGTGTCCCTCTTGATAAAGTCCTGGACGTTCCAAATGACAATGGAGAGGGCAGTCAATGAAGTGATTTTGGTGGCAGTTGTCTCACTCTGAAATATTCGTCTTTCAAAGGCATTACAAAGTGTAGTTCCAGAAGCACTAGTATATTATACAATGGAAGTATCCATTAGGAATGAAAGTAGATGGTTAGATCCAGCAATCTGTCAGCAGAAGGTACTGACAGTTGTGGATTTCCCCTGCATTCCCCTTTCTTACCATGGAAAAGTTTATTCCTGAGATTGTGGGACCCATGTGGAATAACAGCTATGTCAGTTGGGAGGCTGCAGGAGAGAAGGGGGTGAAATGGCCATTCTGCTACTTCTACCAGGGCAACTCATGGCACGGTT
>NW_015252014.1:0-502 GCF_001447785.1 Gekko japonicus | reverse complement strand
GGGTGCCTATTGGGGGAGACAGCAAAACAAGGGTCAAGAAATTTATTGTTTTATCCATGGAAGTATACAGTTCCCCCCCTAACAAAAAGGGATGGGGTAGGTAAAAATCACACACAAACACAATAAATTGATTATTAACTAGATTAAAAACTTAAAAATTGATTAAGCTATTTCCTGTGAGTGGAAAAAAAATGGATTCAAAATGCAGATTTGGAGGGGGTTGATAAGGAAATGCAGGCAAAGGAAAGCTTCAGCAACATGACAGAGGAAAAATGCAAAACTTACCATAAGCAGTATAAAAAAGTAATGATCCATCATATTGAATTTGAGAATAACCTGCTCTACATATTGAAAGCAGAGAAGCTTTCATGTAAACTCAACAAAAATGTTAACTTTACAGGGTATTTTGAAGGAAGTAAAGAAAAATCCAAGATAATTACTCTGCTCACAACTTGTCAGATCTTAGAAGCTAAGAACGGTTGGTACTTGGATGGGAGACCAC
>NW_015252013.1:0-502 GCF_001447785.1 Gekko japonicus | reverse complement strand
ATCTCCATCCCATGGCCAGGGCGAAAGCCAAACTGGAATGGATCCAGTAATATCTCAGCTTTTAAAAAAATGGCTTCTAACCATTATGGTCACAAACTAAAATACAGAGTATCTGAAAAGGTCAATAATGACAGAGCACAATTAGTGTGTCATATCACATTTTGCAGGACTGGGATGCTATTAGTTAGCTATAAAATAAACTGCCTCATTCTGGATTCACAGCAATGATCCATCTAGTCCAGCACAGCAAACTGACTGATAGCAGCTCCAAAACCTCAGGTAGAGACTAGTACCCTAAAAAAAAAAAAAAGAATTGATTTCCTTCATTTGAAATACAAACACTGAAGCATCAGCAAAGCCAGTGGTTGATCTATGTTTGCCTTACTGATGAACATGTAGATAATTTAGAGAAAGCCAAAGGCAAACCTCAAAATAACTGTTGAATGACGCATTATACCTACCTGCATGAGTGTACCACCACTATGAGTTTATTTCTTTGTGA
>NW_015252012.1:0-502 GCF_001447785.1 Gekko japonicus | reverse complement strand
CCACGGCTTAGAGGGAACATTGGACTCCTCTCCTCTCGCAGGCCCGGGAGCTCCCGATAGCTTCGCTTGCAAGGTGGGAGACCCGTCCCCCAGCCGGGCTGCCTCCCCTGAGAAGAGAGGGCAGCTCCAGGTGGATTCAAGCGCTTATGTGTGAATCACCCTTTCCCTCCTGCTGTCCCTCCAAGGAGCTCCGGAGGGTAAACGGGGTTGCCAGCAACAGCCCTGCGAGGGAGGTTAAACTCAGAGAGAGGGGATTGGCTCAGGATCATCGCAGACAAGCATCAGGGGGGAATTGGGATTTGGACCCAGATCTCCCCAAATCTGGGGGGCCCACGCACCAAAAGGACCGCCTTTCTGCCGATGTCCTCTGAGGAGAGCTGATTGGGGGAGGGAGCTTCTGAACCCTGGGTTGGCAGCTCATGTATGTATGAGCTTCATATATGTACCCATGCATACATGAAGCTGCTGTGGACTGAATCAGACCCTTGGGGTCCATCAAGGT
>NW_015252011.1:0-502 GCF_001447785.1 Gekko japonicus | reverse complement strand
CAGTGGGCATCTGCAGTTGTATTCCACCCCACAAGAAGAACTTAACTTGAGAGAATTATACATCATTGACTTCAGGGATAGTCTTGACTGAACTGAGGCTGCAGCCACCACCTGGCCTGCCCCCATGAGACTGTTCCTGGCAGGTAAATCAATGAAGGCTGAAGGTCAGCAGGACTGAGGAGGCAGGAACTGGTGCTCTGGGAGATTCAACAAACCTGGGCAGTGTTGGAGCAGAAACCCTGGTTCGAATGCGATTGGGCAGTGGCCGTACTTCAGACCCCTGAGCTAGGCTCCGTGGTGGGGTTTGTTGGCTTATGGGATGTCAGGGCATGCCCCTCCCCCCAGCGTGCCCAAGCCACAGAGGAATGGCAAAGCTGAAATGCTAAGGAATAGTTTGCACGGAGGAATTCAACTTGCCCCTAGCTGTGCTACTGCAGCCTGCATGTGGGATAGGGTTGCCAGGTCTGGGTGGGGGGAAATCTGGATTTCTCGCGGGGGGGGG
>NW_015252010.1:0-502 GCF_001447785.1 Gekko japonicus | reverse complement strand
CCACTGAATCACAACCCCTCCCAAAAGTAGACAACACTCGACTCGATGAATTGGCTTGCTATTTCCCACCACTTCCAGAAATGATTCAGGCAAATCTAAGAAGGCAACTTTATAACTGAAAACTAGGAGGGTGGAGGAATGGCTATGAGGCAGAATATTCATCCTCCTTTCGAAACTTCCAACCCCAGAAGGATGTAATTGAAACTAGTGATTTGTGATGTGGATCATGTACTCATTTGAAGACTGGGATTTATATTATTTGTTTGCCACATTTGGATTTATAGCCCAATCTTAGAAGCAGGGAAATTGCCACATAAATGTGTACAATTTTTACATTCCTGATTCTTGCAGAGTTTATAATCTAATTCTTCACTTACAATGAAATGCTGACAAACATGCCAGCTTGGTTCCCTCTTGTGTATTTCTCTCCTACCTGACTTCACTCTCCTGGGGTAACTATGCAAACAAAAGTCACATCAGGTTTTTCTTCCAATGCTAAGCC
>NW_015252009.1:0-502 GCF_001447785.1 Gekko japonicus | reverse complement strand
ATGTTTTGGTTACTATGTATAATACTGTTTTTAATAAATCAAATAAATAAATCAAATAATAAATAATAATAAAAAAAGATTGTGCCCCACCGCTGGTTCCCACAGGAGCTGGCCTTGGAGAGTCTTCTGCCAGGCCTGGATAAGGCGCCATATATCTGGCAGGGTGCCACAGCAACCATAGGGGCTGAGTGGTGATGTATGCAAGAGGTGTGGGGTGTGCACCTTTTTCTCAGATCTGACACGGGACCTGTTTCCTAGAGTAACCCTATCTCCATAAACTACCACTGCTTATGTGTGTTGTGGAGAGTGTCTTAACTGGGGGACCTGACCGTTTAATTGCTTCCCTCTGTCCAACTGGAGTGTTTTTCTTACACGTATCTTCTTGTTGCAAGAGCTGTGGACTTGTGTTACCAATGGTGTCTGAAGCTGAGCATGCCTTGCAGTTACGTGAACACAGTTGAAGCTGCCTCATCCTGAATCAATGCCAATATTGTCTACTCAG
>NW_015252008.1:0-502 GCF_001447785.1 Gekko japonicus | reverse complement strand
AGGGCAGAGTAAAAATCCAATCTCTTCTTTTCTAATGGCTAGGGGTTATTGAAATATGCAATACAGTTAGGCCAAATTCACACATGCCATTTCAAGTGCTTTTCAGCCATTCTCTTGCCATGCACAGCAATGAAAGCAGTGCATTCTGTATTAGGGATTATTGGGGAAAGGGACCGAAAATGAAAAGGTCAGCATCGTACTATCATTCTGTGGTGCAGCTGCATTTGGAATACAGTGTACAGCTCTGGTTTGTCTATATCAAGAAGATATAACAGAAATAAAATATTGCAGAATTGAATAACCAAAAGAATGAAGTGATTTGGAGCACCTTCCTCACAAGGAAACACTAAAGCAATTGGGGCTTTAGGTTTAGAAAAACAAAACTAAGGAAAAACCAGATAGAGGTTGTAAAATTATTACTGGCATGCAGAAAGTGAATAAGATATCTCCCCCTTCCCATAAAGTCACCCAAGGAGACTCTCTGTACCTATATTACACTGAA
>NW_015252007.1:0-502 GCF_001447785.1 Gekko japonicus | reverse complement strand
AACAGTGGTATCTGGAGCAAATCCAACTTTAAATATGACAAGCAGGGGCCTGCGAGGAAATCACAGGGGGGTGGGGAGTTTCTGCCCTCCTCTTGCTCAACTCTTCTCTCTGACAGGGGCAGTGCAGCAGGTGGGGAAAGAAGCCACATTCTTCCAGCCACTGCTGCTTGTTCCCCTGCTCTCCTGGGCAAATGAAGCTAAAAATAGTCGTGCCACCTCCTCTCTCTCACCCTTTCCCCACCACTGCTGCTGTCCCTTGTACCTCTGGAAGGAAGAAGAAAGCTACACTCCCGCTTCCTTGTTCCTCTCACCCACCCCATCCAGGTTCTTCTCCTTTTTCTTCAGCCTCTGTTACCCCTGCTTGCGACAGTGTCCTGAGAGCTGTTTCTTTTCTGATATCTGCACCCATAGTTTGTGTTTTTTACCCCTTCCCCTCAATTTTTCCTATTTTTAGATTCCTCCCCCAAAATTTTGGGGGTCCCAAAATTTGTAAAGAAATCTC
>NW_015252006.1:0-503 GCF_001447785.1 Gekko japonicus | reverse complement strand
CCCATCAATGTGTATTTATATTTAGGATACACATAGTTCTGAGAGAAACCCCCCTTCCCTCGGGTAGAGGGTAGGGAGCAGGGGAGTTTCGGCTGGTACTCCGTTCAGCAGCAGTGACGGGAGTGACCAGCTGTTTCCCGAAGCATAGGGAGGACCAGAGTCTCCCTTCGCGGAGTTTCAGCTGTCACTACCGGGCATGGGGTGTGGTGGCTTTGTAACTTTCTTAAGTGTTATTTCTAAGCAACCTTACTCTAAATAAGAAGAGAACCTTAATTTACTTGCCTATGTTATAAAAGAGGCTATTTTTCAGAGGCTTTGGCGATGAAGCAGATTCCCCTCCAGCTCCAAACTTTAAAGGGATACCAGACGAGGGGAACGGCAAACAGCGTTTATACAATGCACTCTCTAGCAGAAAATGAGCGAATGGCGACTGAAATAGACAATATGATTCAGTTTTCTTGAGATGATTTAAGAGAAGCTACAAGCATGGACGGCTTCAAAAG
>NW_015252005.1:0-502 GCF_001447785.1 Gekko japonicus | reverse complement strand
TGGCGTCTCTTATGTTCTTATGTTAGGCTCTTATGTTCAAATGTGGTTTGCCATTGCCTGCCTATGTGTAGCAATCATGGACTTCCTTGGCGGTCTCCCATCCAAGTACAAACCAGACCCTGCTTATCTTCCAAGTTCTGATGCGGTCGGGTCAGCCTGGGCCTATTCTGCAGCCAATTCTTAACCTGGATAGCAGTGTCCAGATGCACCACTTCACCATGTTGAGGTGTTACGTCTACACAGCGACCCCCGGGCAGCTGCAGGAAGGGCTTTTCTCATCATTCCATCTTCTCTCTATCTTCTCTCCCTTCCCCTTCGTTACCCGTTTCTATTTAACTGAGCATCCAGCCCACTGAAGACTTATGGAGAATGCAAAAACTTGCACGCCATTTTGTGATATTCCAGAGGGTTCCAATCAAAAAGGTAATATATAGTATTGGGATTGGAGGACAACACAGAAAATTGTTAAGACACGCTGAGCTATTGCCACTGCATATTTGAC
>NW_015252004.1:0-502 GCF_001447785.1 Gekko japonicus | reverse complement strand
AATGTTTAAAATTCACATACATACTGGGGATGTTGTATATCCCTTTACCTTAAAAAAGAACCCAAAATCTATTATTGGACTGCAAATTTAAGTAGAGGAACATTGAACAGAAGAGGCTGCTTAAACCTTTCCTCTCCAGAAATTTGTCCTCTTAAAATTGCTTTCACCCTAAGCTGTTTTTCCAGTAATGGGGGGAAAGATATGGGAAATCGTGACCCTGGACACTCTTGACTCTCTCTTCTGCCTCCACACAGCAAAGGAAAGACAATAGAGGGGGGAAGCTAGCTTCCCCAACAATGATGGTGTCATTAATGGACATATAATAACTTTCTAATGAACATTAGTTTCCCAGAAGACCATTTGGAAGAAGACCACTAGAGTAAAACCAGTAGTCTGAACAATGATACCGGTACAAGTTGAGTTACTCATCTGACCTAATGAATCATAGTAAAAAGAAAGCATCAGGCCTGTAGCCACGGTGGGGCATTGAGGGGCTGTGCCC
>NW_015252003.1:0-502 GCF_001447785.1 Gekko japonicus | reverse complement strand
GATGCTGTTATCTGCTGAGTCACCGCGACCCATTTCTGCTCCTACAGACAGACTAACGCGGCTACCCTTTTTGATCTTGCTGCTTTTAAAGTTTATTTGATTTTTAATGAAACTAAATTTTACGTTTTAATGTCACAATTGGGCTGGTGTTAGAATCGTGAGCTCCACCTGGCCACGCACCCTACCCTCTACGTCTATCGACTCTGCTTTTGCAGCAAGGACTGTAATATTTCCACCTCACTCAGAAATGACCTTTCTTTCCAAATTCTGTGGATTTCTCAGAGAATAAGCGGTCATGGCTACGGGCAGCCAACAGATCTGCTCAGCCTCTGCAGGAGATCAATTAGACTCGGGGTTGGCTGATGAGGGTATGGAGGCATTGTTAGGATTTCATCGCTGAAGGCTGACAAATGCGGAAATCATGCTGGCATCGAGCAATTTTGTGCTTAAAAGGCTGTGCAACTAACTAAGATCTAGCGGTCAGTCTTAAAGGTTTGCTTGG
>NW_015252002.1:0-502 GCF_001447785.1 Gekko japonicus | reverse complement strand
CTTATGTTCTTAACATAAGAGCCCTGCTGTATCAACCAATGGTTCATCTAGTCCATCTTGTCTCACTCAGTGGCCAACCAGTTCCTCTGGACATCTCCCAACAGTCTTGACTGTGTTAATGTCCACCTCTGAGCCATTTATTTCTCCCTCTTTTCTCCCCATTGGGGACCCCAAAGTAACTTACATCGTCAGTATCTCTGCTCCTCTATTTTATCCTTAATGTGATCCTGTGAGGTAGGTCAGGCAAAGAGAAACTGACTTGCCCAATGTCATCCAGCAATGTTCCTGGGCAGACCTGGGATTCGAACCCAGGTCCTCCAAGATTGCTCACTGTTTTCTCGCTACTAGCCATCAATAGACTTTGCTTCTATCGTTTTCTATAGTCTTGTCCATGACATAGAAAACAGAGCTGGAAGGGAGCCCCAGGGGTCATCTAGTCCAACCGCTTGCACAATGCAGGAAATTCACCCCAGTCTCCCAGTTGCCCCCTTGCTCCATGCCC
>NW_015252001.1:0-502 GCF_001447785.1 Gekko japonicus | reverse complement strand
GTAGAGTTTGTCTTGTTCTGCACCTAAAATGAAAGTATGAGCTGCAATCACTGCATCCGTCTCAGTACATTTCAGTACAATGGGACAGTTTTGCAGGGTGGACATGCAGGAAAAATACCCTGTCCTTAAGACCAGCTTCTATGTATGGCCAAAGGGGTCTGTGCGCATTGGTGTATGTACCAAGATGGGGAGACAGCCGACATCTTTTGAAGGAAAGTTGCAATATAAAATTTAACACATGCTCAGTCACTAGAGGGTGCTGTCGACTTTGTCTGGCCTTCTTAAAGAAGACAAAATCATGTTATTTGGTGAGACAAGTATTGCTCCTGGTGGGGGTGCTTCCTTGTAGCTTTTGTCTCATGGTTATTCATTTGCCTCAGGTGTGTTCATCTCTGCCATCTGGCTTCATGGTAGGAAATTCTTGCTGGCGGAAAGTCCCATCAAGTTGCAGCCAATGTATGGCGGGCCCCGTATGGTTTTCAAGGAAAGAGGGGAACAGAGG
>NW_015252000.1:0-502 GCF_001447785.1 Gekko japonicus | reverse complement strand
TCCATGTCCTCCCACATCATTTTTCTGATACAAAACAGTTGTGGGAGTGCAATTTCACATAAGTTTCCACCATGGACCTAACCTATGTTCTCCGTAATGTGGAAATCAGCCCTTAGCTTCAACAAGATTGCATCATGAGTCTTTAAAGAAAACCCCAAAGGAACTCCAGACTCAGTTACTGTTACCTTTAGCCCTCCTGGATGAGCATATGCAAACCATTTCCCAGAATCTTCAAGTGGATGTAAGAAACATCCAAATGGTTGAGGTGATCTGTTGCACTGGTTATCCATGTTAGTGACCAAACCACAGTGAAAGGAGGTCCTTAATGCCAGAGCAGAATAAACACGAATGGTATTATGGAAATAGTATTATTCAGCTTCTCCTCCAGTGTCTATGTGGTCACTACTATAATATTTGAAGGGGCAATCCCCTTTTCTAAACAGATAGCAGGCATTCTTCTTGAAGCCCAAGAAAACTGCAATTCCCTTTTGTACACTTTTTT
>NW_015251999.1:0-502 GCF_001447785.1 Gekko japonicus | reverse complement strand
ATCTCCCGATGGAGCAAGGTTGCCCGGCCTCCAGCTATGGCAGGAAGTCTCCCACCGGCCACCCTCCTTGCCCGCCACCATTCTGAGCGGCAGCAAGAGAAGAATTATAAACGAGGAGCACCATGTATACAATGGCGTCACTTCTAGCAATTCATACAGCTAGCTAGCTGACATCACTTCCGGGTTTCCCCAGGAAGTGATGTCATGGTGCGCTCGATGCCGTGCCCCCCCCCAGTGCCCCTGTTGCCCAGTCTTCCACCAGTTGCTAGGCATGGCCTGGAAACCCTGCAGTGGAGTTACGAACCTCAGGGCGGGGCCTGGAGTTGCAAGAGATTCATTTCCCCTGGAGGAAACGGGAGAGGTTGGACTCTATGGTATCATATCTCGGCCGAGCTCCCTTCCCCAGACGCCACACCTCAAACCTCCAGGAGCTTCCCAAGCTGGATGCGCAATCCTGTTTCCCAGACAGATCTTCAAAGACGCACGTCTGCACACATCTTTA
>NW_015251998.1:0-502 GCF_001447785.1 Gekko japonicus | reverse complement strand
AGATTCCTCCTTAACAGTAACAGAAACCAAAATCTGATTTTCATTACTAACCAAATTGAACCCAAGATTTGACCAGGTTTTGGACTCGTCAGTATAGAATGTCCCACGAAGTGGCATCTGAACCTATTTCTTAGCACCTTCTCAGTAAGAAACAAGGGTTCCAGTTTAATTGTCTCTTTCACGGTTCTAAGATACCTTGAGCTTCTAAATATCATAGAAGAGAGGCAGTGAGGCAGGAGGTGACCAACAGAAACTGGGCATCTTGGTTTCCAGTGATAATTTGCAGCACAAAGACCATGTTAAACAAACCATTATCTTGTTTCCCCTGAAAGTCCCAGTAATGCAATGACAACACTGAGCAGTTGCTAATTAGACAGTTGCTAGTGTAACACTTTCAGCTTAACTACTGTCAGCAAAAAGAGCCAGGTTGTGAAGCTATTAGAGGTCATAGCTGTTGTTGTCAAACCCACCATGTGTCTATGTGTGCTTACATACGTGTTGC
>NW_015251997.1:0-502 GCF_001447785.1 Gekko japonicus | reverse complement strand
TTCACTAAGAATAATAAATACGTTTCTTTTCTTCACTAAGAATATTCGGAACAGGACGTTTCCATGATTTGTGACGCTTTCTTCCTGTTTGTCATCCGCGTCTTCGCTCAAACACAGACCCGTTTCCTCACTGATATTACCAGAAACTTCCCTTTTGTTTGCCTGTTTTCCTGGTTCTTTCTTTCTGTTTCTCACACCTACCTGCACTGTGTTGTGGAACCGTTTCCTGCACGATGTACCCGGAACGTTTTTCTTTGTTTGTTTTTCTTTTGTCAAACGGTCTTATTCAACAACCAGAACAATGCTGTTGATGGCGGAGCTTCCAGAACTGCAAAAAAACTGGTTTAAATGAGCAATTCTGATAGCTGTTTCATGCATTGCATCAGGAAGGCCGTTACTGGGTCATTGCTGAATCAAGGCCTTTCTCAGCACAAGCGTGTTGTAGGGTTGCCAACCTCCAGGCGATGACAACCGATCTCCTGGTGACAGAGATCAGTTGCCC
>NW_015251996.1:0-502 GCF_001447785.1 Gekko japonicus | reverse complement strand
AAATGAGTTCGACACCCCTGCCTTAAATCAAAACCCCGGACCCCAGCCCTGTTCTTCCTGTTTGGGTTCCTCCAAGCCCTCGTCCTCCTTTTGGATTTCCTCGTCCTTTCGTGGATGGCTTTAGACTGCTTTCTCTCTGCAGCCATTCCTGCCGCGTTCCTTGAGTAAAGCATATTGCCACCGCTTCTCAACAAATCCGGGTTCATTATCTCTCCATTTATCTCCCTCTTGTATCCCTGTGCCAATTCCTTCTGGATGCCACCATGGCAATGCAGAGAAATCAGCCCATGGCCCCATGGGGACTCTTGCCTGCTTTCTCACCTTAGGGAGGAATAGTTAACCCTTAGCTGTTCATTACCAAGAGACGCCAAGGAGACGCTACAAGAAACAAAGGCCAGCACCTGCATGAAGAGGCCCAGTGGCCACTGGGACAGGATATGTAAGTCCCATGCCTCTCTATGCCATAATGAATCAACAGGCCCGTAGCTATGGTGGGGCTTTG
>NW_015251995.1:0-502 GCF_001447785.1 Gekko japonicus | reverse complement strand
CTCTTTCTGCATTCCAAAGTGAAGTTGGTCACGTTATGTAAGAAGAGCATTGCGTTTAAATGCATGTTATCGTGTCACGGACCCTGTCTTTAGATTGAACTCCAGGCAACCATGATACACGCACTGATGGATTTGACAAAATGCAGAATGTGAAATGTGCGCATGCTTACCACCGGAAGTGCACTGCGCACACGGGTAAGCAGCAGCCGAACATGTCCACGACCTTCATGGGCAAATCTAAGCCGCTGGACGATTTGTGGAGGCAAACGCCCAAGTCCGCCGAGCCTGTAAGGTTTCCATTAAGAGCAATGAATCCTGGTGTTGTATTCTGAAAGATTCGGTCTTGTGCAATAAACTAGCCTGCAGCGGAACAACCGGACGACTGCTTTATTGCCGACAAAAAGACTCAATTAATTATGCATGCAAAGTCCAACACTCTTGTGGTACAAAATCAGATGGCCTTGTGACCACACAATGTGGCCTACCCAAAAAGGTGCTTGTA
>NW_015251994.1:0-502 GCF_001447785.1 Gekko japonicus | reverse complement strand
TGGAATATGCTTTTGGAAGACTTTAGCCCCTGTTTAATTCATAGGCCAGCTTCATACCTGTGGCCTGTAATTTTTGAGTGTGGAACCAAGTGCTGTTTGCATGGGTGTGTTTGAGAGCTTGTGCCTAACGTCTGGTTTACTGTATCCCCCCTGTAGGGTGAAGCAGAGTCCAGGGTCGAAGCGGTTGGCTTTGACCGCTGCTCCATATTCAGACCAGCGTAAGTATTAACAGACGTGTATGTGGAGATGGATGGGTGAGGACTTTTTATGACCCCAGCCACTGGTTGAGCATTCATCCTTCTGGAATGTTCAGCAATTGGCCCTCATGCGTGGGTCATCAAAGGGCATCAGGTTCATCATGGGAACCTGTGGAGCAATGCTTCTTTGCGTCGATTCATTGCAAATGTGTATTGTACATGAAGCTTCTTGTAAGTAAAAGAAATGACTGTATCTTGTAAGCTTGCCGGCTGTTCAGGAGGAGAATCAAGACACAGGCTGTGGG
>NW_015251993.1:0-502 GCF_001447785.1 Gekko japonicus | reverse complement strand
CCATACTGAAGCACCCCACCCTTCCTGGGGAAGCGACCGATCTCATAAGTATGTCATGACATTACCAGAGTTTTATTAGGACATACTGTGCCTTTGTCATGGGTTAAATTCAAGTTGCTTTTTGCTGCTACAGGGCATCCTGTAAATGTAACAACACTCCCCTTTTAATATGAAACAAGAAATGGCTCCTTGACGCAGGGGAACCAGCCCCAGAGGGCAGAAGAATTTGGCCACCCATGCTTAGAAATTACTCTTTATTCCCTCCTCCCCTTTAAGTACCCTTTCATCTCCATTTGGCTAGTAGCAAAAGGAGAATTCCTTTTTCTCTCTCTGACCAAATGTTTCCTATGCTATATAAAACAAAAGAAACTTCTCATTCTTTAAATGGAAACTGCCCTTTTCCAAATCGAAATCCTGCTTTGTAGTTTTTATAAAAAAAATGGGGTGAAACCATTATCAAGGGGAAGTGGTGAACCCAACGGCCCCATGTTGGCTCCCCCCC
>NW_015251992.1:0-502 GCF_001447785.1 Gekko japonicus | reverse complement strand
GTGTAAAATCTCAGAATACAAGCTGTTGTTGGACGATTTGGGTTTTTCTTTGTTGAAGATCCTAATGAGGGATGTGTCTAAGTGATGTTATGGGAAAGGAAGATGTGCCTGACTGAGATACCTGCACTGCAGGTATAACTAATGTCTGGCAACAATTGGTTGGAAAACAGACCATGCATTTGATTAGGCTTCTAGAGAAGTCTGTATTGTAAGAGAGATTTCTGAGAAGTCTGGGAGGATAATTGTCCTACAATCACACAGCAAAAGTTGAGTCTCAGAGGGGCACAGAACAGAACAACTGATTAGGGTGGGGTCAGAGTTCTCATGGGAACTGCGTTCTCTTACAACAGGCTTAATCACATATAGCCTGATCCTAATTCCCTGGCTTTAATATCAAAACATGGCAATTTCCTGACTCTTAGAAAAAGTTGGGTCTGAGAAGTCAGTGTGCATGTTCCTGCAATTCATAAGAAGGTTTGATATAATTTTCCTCCAAGAGTCT
>NW_015251991.1:0-502 GCF_001447785.1 Gekko japonicus | reverse complement strand
TGTACTTTTCCTGACCAATTGGTGCACCTTCTACAATGGCTGTGAGAAGTACATAAGGACACACATGTTTAGCATGTGCATCATGACATCAAAGCTCAGGGGAGATGAAAGGGTCATCTCTGTGTCCTCAGACGTCACCAGACCTGGCCTTCGTACAAATGGACTTCCATGGAAAAACAAAGGCTAGGTGAGAGTAATTTGGGCTAAATTATGGAGGGATGGGAACATAACACATGATGGAGATGAACTGCAGGAATCAAGCCAACATTTCCAGTGTAGGAAGAATTCAATGATCTTCTGGCAGACATTGCAATAGTGGAGCATCAATGTGGAAATGGAGTGACTGACTAGAATTCTAGGGAGGACAATTACTCACCTGTCCTCTTCAGCCCCATAGCCAGGAATTCTTTTGTGGAGTGCGCTAATGAAATTAAAGTTAAAATAAATTAAAATGAAATTACCAGCAGTGAACGCCTCCCCTGCCTGCCTGCCTCCTCCATCC
>NW_015251990.1:0-502 GCF_001447785.1 Gekko japonicus | reverse complement strand
AAAAAAAGTCCACTACCCACCAAGGATATCATATTTACTTCCCCCCTGAAACTGTTTTGTAGGCTATATTTAATGTGAATTGATTTCTGTTGACATTGAGGATAATTTAAATGAAGTCGGAAGCAGAAATAAGTGTGTGTGTGTTTTAAACCAGAACTGCAGATCAATTCTCTTGGTATGTTTGTTCATAAAAATGCTATCAACTTCCTCCCACTCTCTGACAGACCAGGATGCGATTAGCTCACAGTGCCAAAGCTTGAAGCTTACTGTGTAAATACAGCATAGTGTGCCAGGTTCAACAATGTTACCTGCCGCAGGAGCATTATTTGAAATACTACACACGCAGCTCTAGAATGAGGCAAATAATACTTCCCTTGGCCATTTCAGCTCAGGAAAATGGCGAGCAGGAGAGGCAGGAGTCCCCCCCCCTGGTTGTCAAGTGCCCACTGGAGGCGGGAGATCTGATGTCCACAGTGGGCCTTTCATACCAACACTCCAGCGG
>NW_015251989.1:0-502 GCF_001447785.1 Gekko japonicus | reverse complement strand
GTAGGGAAACAATAGAACCTGTTAAACAGTTTCCTTGATCTCAGGGGTCTACATGAATCTTCCCAAGTAAGGGGAACAGCAGGATTGTAACGGCCTAGAAGGTAAGCAAGGAAGTACAATTCATCTAGGCTCTTCCTGATTGCGGAGGTAAGCTTGTCAGGTATATGCTCATGGAAGGTAGCATACATACAGTAGAAGTCAACTGGGCCCATAGAATAAATACTCATCTATCTTTTTGTTTAGAAGATTTCAATGGTACCTCTCCAGGAAGTCCATGTTCTGCTGTTTACATGGGAAACTGCTGAGAGGAATTCTGAGATTCTTCTATTGTAGGTGAGAATGGCATCTTTAGACCATAGATGATAGTGGTTAGGTTTCTGGTATTTAGAAAGCAGAGGTAAGCAAACCGAAAGGTCATCACAGTAGAATGGGTGTACCTCCCCAATGAGTCAGATGAGGGCTACCACTTCTGAGAATAAAAATACTGTTGTCTGAAAAAGTA
>NW_015251988.1:0-502 GCF_001447785.1 Gekko japonicus | reverse complement strand
GGTCACCATAAGTCTGTTGCGACTTGATGTCACTTTCCCCCACCGCCTCCACCGATTATATCCTCATAGCAACTGTAAAAATAGGCTGAGACGTGTGTGACTGATCTAAGGTTTCCCTGTAAGGTTTATGGCTAGTCCGGGATTTAAAGATCAGTCCCCATGGTCTAAATCCAACGCTTTGCATTAACTTTGAACCAATGGGCATGACCCATCTGCCTCTCTACACCACAGCTGCACACAAAGGAAACAGTGGGCTCAGTGAAGTCTTCGCGCAGAAGGAGATATAAGCAACTCATGCTTTGGGAGCTGGGGGAGAACAGGGACAGCTATATGCAAATATATGGGAGGCCCGCGTGCATGACGACCCATGCACATGTGGTCAAGGTCTAGTCGGAGAAAGCAGGGAACACAGTCTCTGTTCAGTCTCTTCCCATGAATGCAGCTGTGCCTGCGAAATACTAGATATCAGCAATCAGTTCAGTGCTTCCAACACACTCCCCCC
>NW_015251987.1:0-502 GCF_001447785.1 Gekko japonicus | reverse complement strand
GGTCCAGCAGTGGGGCTAACAGAAACGCTGTGTTCAATCCGCCCAAGGCTCTTTAAATACTGGAGGAAGTCTTCGTTTTAATCTGTCAGTTTCTGATCAGAAAAGTTATAATCTGGTAATTTAAAAATTTTGAGATCATTGTCTTGCCAGACTTATTGCTATTTATAAAGCAGAAAATATTATAATAATGTATTTTTAAATATCAGAACACACCAAGACTTGTGAGTAAGAGTATCTGGACAGTTGCCAGAGGTCAGAGCGGTAAGAACAACCAGAGAAACATATGAAGAGCATCCTGTCTGTAATGGAACAAGAGAATGAGAGATGGTAATCCTTTGTACATAGATAAAACTTGATGTTTAAGAAGGGCATGTCTTAATATAACAGTATGAAAGGCAACTCAGCCATATCTGTGAGGAAGGGAGAGATAGTGGTTCAGCTTCTTTCCTGTTCCAGTTGTGTTAATGTTGGCTGTTTCATTTAGTGTCGTCAGGGCTCCTTC
>NW_015251986.1:0-502 GCF_001447785.1 Gekko japonicus | reverse complement strand
CTCCCAGCATAGGCTGATCAGGCAGCAAGGTCCGAGCAGGAACTTCTGCAGAGGCACAGCAGGCAGCAGCCTTCGCTGGGAACATTGGTTTATTTAGATCGTTTCAGCAAGAAACATCGAAATTACTGAATGAAGCATATTTATACTCTGCTCCCCTTCCTACCTGCAATCTAGAGTCAAAGGCTTGTGGAAAACACAATTAGCTTTGCTGAATAAAAGTAACCTTTCAGCCTTCATTAGAAAAAGGCATTTGTGGAATCTAAGCTGTTTCTATTTTCTCTCACCTGGTGTGATCCCCTTTCATGAGAGAAGGATTGTAAACATCTTTGGCGGTAAATCTGGGGCTCCCAAATGTAAACAGATTGGGGAGGGGGGAAGCGCTCACTCGTCCAGGGGTGTTGGTTTGCGAACCAACTACACAGCGTGGGCAGGAGAGAAAAGTTGCCTTATGGAAATCTCCCTCCACTTCCCCCACTCTTAAAGCCCTCGGTTTTGTTTTGGT
>NW_015251985.1:0-504 GCF_001447785.1 Gekko japonicus | reverse complement strand
AACATTGGCTTCTCTTTTGTTCTTATGAGAGACCTCAGCCACTGAATCCACCCTCCAAAGTTGCCATTTTCTCCAGGGGAACTGATCTCTGTTGGGTGAAAATGATATGTCATTCCAGGAGATCTCCAGGCTCCACCTGAAGACTGGCAACCCTATCCGCATCTCTCCCAGGTGTGTGCGCGAGGGCCCTTTGCTCATGTATGGTAGCATTAGCTTGTAAGGAGCCCTAACAAATAGGACTTCACTCTCACCTTATGGCACGCGAACGCCTGCAGAGGCGTTCCTGTACAGAAGACTTAATAATACATGGAGATGACTACCAGCTCAGACTCAACACCTGCCAGATCTTAGCAGTGGAGTCCCCATCGCTTACTCCTGTCTAAGCCCACTGATGTCAATGTGCTTCAACGGGAGTAATTCTCCCTCAGATTCTGCAGAAAGTCTTGCCACGCATGAGTCTGATGGAGAACCAATTGGGAGCCATTGCTCATTGACAGGCAATGT
>NW_015251984.1:0-502 GCF_001447785.1 Gekko japonicus | reverse complement strand
GTGGGGGGGTATCCCTTTCTCCTGTTCTGGCTCTAATAAGGAAAATGTACCAGTATCTACGTAACTGTACGCTTTTCCTATTTAGGCAAATAGCAAATTGGGGGATTTACTTCAAGAAAATGGTGCAGGGGAAGGGTTAATGCCACTTCCAGCACCATGGTTCAAATCCAGTTTGAGTTCCCTACAGATGCTTTTTATTTATAAAATTTAAAAAGTTGGGGGATCAGTCACAGATCTTAAAGATCTCATCCAATGATCCTACTCATTGAACATTTATTGTAATATCTTAAATTAAATTGATGCTTGCACTGCTAAAGGCATAAAATCTGTTATTTAAAATATGCTGGCTATGGCTGCACTTGCAATTATATTTATTTGGGGGTAAACCTCAGCAAACAAAATGGGATTTATTTCTGTGTAGACATGCTTGGAATTTCACTGCCTGTAACTCATATTGGTGACATTGCTAACATAGTCATATAGCCAGTGTGATGTAGTGCTT
>NW_015251983.1:0-502 GCF_001447785.1 Gekko japonicus | reverse complement strand
CAGCTTAGAGGGAACACTGCTTGTGGTGCCTCAATAGCTCTCCGTTGATTTTTCAAATACCTAAGCCGGTGAAGTTCACGTACTCTGCTGAGGGAACCTTCCCCTTGGCTTCTTCCACACAAGAGACCAGTCGCAGGTGGGGACCGTGTTGGTTCTCGGTAGAAGAGCTAGGTTACAGTCCAGTAGAACCTCAGAGACCAACAAGATTTCCAGGGTATAAACTTTCAAGAGTCAAAGCTTGCTAGAGAGCTTTGACCCTTGAAAACGTCTACTCTGGAAATCTCGCTGGCCTCTAAGGGGCCACTGGGCTGTAATGCCTGGCTCTTCCACACCAAGGTTTGTCTCCTCCTTGGCTCCCAAATTTAGGGCACTTTTTCTTGGAGCTCCCGGAGCTTCCACGCAGTGCCATGCTGCAATCGTCCTGTTTCCAGGTGTTCCCCTTCTTCAGTATGCTCTTTGCCAAACCTGTTCTACTCCAGCGTTTTGGGACAGGATGGAGCCA
>NW_015251982.1:0-502 GCF_001447785.1 Gekko japonicus | reverse complement strand
TTCCTGCCCAAAAATAGCCCTGACTGGTTTTATCATCACACAGCCGACTGCTAACTGCAGAAGGGAAAAATTATTTTGCCTTGCTATAGACAATGGAAAATGTTTCATTTAAAAAAAAAAACACCTCTGTGGATGCACAGCGGGTAGGGTATAAAATATACACCTATTTTCCCCTGACATTGAATACAGTACAGATTTTATTCAGAAGAAAAATAACATGTACATTTACATCAGGGTCTATGTATAAAACTGGTGTAGCCAGGCCCTGAGTTTCGGCAGTCAGCACACAACATCTTTACCATCCTTTGGCTTTTAGCAGTTGATGTTCCTAGATGTTCCTGAAAGTGAGAGCTGGTCTATGTGAACATGACAATCCTGCTTGTTCCAATAATTTTTCTCCTGGCCTGTGGAGTTTGCTTATGGTTCCCTTTCTCCATGTGTATAGTGAATGGCTCACCATGAACAGAACATCCAGTTTTGCCACACATGTTTTCAGCAAGAA
>NW_015251981.1:0-502 GCF_001447785.1 Gekko japonicus | reverse complement strand
GCATGTGACCGCAGCCTTAGTATCTGGCCAATACTATCCTGTCGAGGTTTTAAGGTGGGTTGTATCCTGTTGGCAGGGACTTGTGACAAAGTCTTCTCTGCTGACACTCTCAGACTGTGGAGCTGCTTCCCACCAGCACAGTTTGTTCCATTTCTCCTGGCCTTCCTCCATGGCTTTTTAGTCCAATTTTTTTTAAGTTGGCAACCCTGTGTGTAAAGAGCTCCCTTCCATTGTGCAGCATGGAGGTTTTGAAGTCGTATATACAATGCACCCTTAAATCATTGCCTTTGAAAATTGAAAACTAGATCTGACTTGGTTTCAGGAGATCTTAGATGGATTTGGCCACAAGTCTCAACTGTTTTGGATTATCGATGGCAGTGGGTACTCGGTCTTGAAACTGGGAGTCAGTGGTTGGAATCCGTATCAGCCACAGACTCAACAGGCAATCTTGGATCTCTCAACCTAAATTCAAAGTTATTTTCTGTCACTAGATTCTTGTGAG
>NW_015251980.1:0-502 GCF_001447785.1 Gekko japonicus | reverse complement strand
AGGTGGCAGCAGCTTCTAGGCACCTAAGTGAATACTCAGGCTGTTGTGGGAGTGTTGTTGGGTGCCGCTTGGCCTCTTGCCTGACATGAGCCCCCAACAGCTGCCTCAGCTCCTTTGCTTATAGTTCGGCTCTCCGCCTATTGCCTTCCAGGGCCTCTAGGAGAATAGGATGGGGGAAGTAGGAAGGCGTAGAATCAGTGAGCCTTGGACAGCTGTGTAGAGGAAGTGAAAGCTTTGACAACAGCGTTCTTGGGAACCCCCCTGTCTGTGGAGAGCAGTAAACTAATGTCAAGAAAGCCACCTTCTGAAATTGCCTGCCTTTACTGTCTTCCCTGTGATCTGTAGGAATGTTGAGTCTCCTTGGCTTGTGTGCTGTGTTTCATAGATCTGGTGGGTGCCATCAGAATGTGCCTTGGAATCCTTAGCTGTCACGCCAGTGTCATTGGCATCTCTAGATGTGAGGAAGGCTTGCAAAAGAATGAGGTCTGGGAAATCACTGGTC
>NW_015251979.1:0-502 GCF_001447785.1 Gekko japonicus | reverse complement strand
CTTTCTACTCCATCTACTCACTCTCCATCACCCTTCATCAATATCTCCTAGACAATCCACTTAACAAAACCCATCTCTCAGTATATCTACATTGCAAATCTATTTGTGTATCACCAGACAGGAGCACAGCCTAAACTTCTGCATTTACCTCCCCTCCCCAAGGCTTCGTAGCTCTTCCTGTCAGTGGATCTTTGTTCCAGGGCAATATCTAGCAGCCGCTGCAGCGTCAGATGAGGAAGAACTCAATCAAATAGGACATGTGCTTATAAAGAGTTAGAAAGCCATTCCAAAATGTGAGAATACAGTGATTGGCAGAAAGTAGAAATGCTATGATAATGATGCTGTTTGGCAGAAACATCATCAGACTTTTCTGGTTGGCCAAAGTCCTTGCTAGGCACATATCCGCTGAGTCACTCTGTTATGCGCCTGGGACAGAAATGGTTCTCGCAAGATGCCAGATAAATTATTCAGGATTAGCAACCTTATCATTTCCAAATGTCAT
>NW_015251978.1:0-502 GCF_001447785.1 Gekko japonicus | reverse complement strand
AGATGGACCACTGATCTGATCCAGCAGCGATATTCTTATATTTTCTACACATGTAGCATCTTTAGATCGAGGGAAAAAATGATTTCTATGGAAAAGGTCTGTGGCTCAGCCCTTTCCCTTTACAAAACAATCCCAGATATCAGGGCTGGAAAGGGCCCCTTGCCAGATACGTTGGAGAGCCACTGCCCAGTTACAGGAGAGAATACCAGGCAAGAGAAGCCAAGACTCAGAATATGGTAATCTCCAACGTTTCACAGTGCAGAATTGTCACTCACCATAGTGAAGCTGGCTTTCTTCCTGCAGTCTCCTTCTTGAGATTCCCGCCTCCGCACGGACAGCATCCGCTCGAGCTTCCTCCTCCGGGTGACGCTGGCCTCACGGTGGGCGTGCTGGAAGGCCGTGCTGACTTCGCGCAAGCGGGAGAACAGCATGGCCGCCAGTTCGCTGTCCACGTCGGCCAGCTTCTGTGCCTGGCACACATTTCCGGCTGGGAGAGAAAACA
>NW_015251977.1:0-502 GCF_001447785.1 Gekko japonicus | reverse complement strand
ACCTCCCTCGCCTCACCACTCTTACGAACACCCGGCGTCCCAGCGCAGGCCGCACTGCAGCCGTGGCCACGGGGACTGGACTACCCGGGAAGGAAGGAGACCATCACACCTTCATTTTGATTATTACATTTTAATCCCATACTTCTTTCAAGGAGTTCAGGCTGATCTACATTCATACTTCCCTATTATCCATGTATCCTCACGATGACCTTTTGAGGGACGTTAGGTTTGGGGAGTGGCCGGCTGGTCACCTAATGAGCTCCATGATGAAGTGGAGGATTTTAACCCAAGAGTCCTTTAATATGAATCTGGCTTCTAATTTAGGCACAGCCAGCACTGTGTAAGCTGTGCGCCACAAGCAGAGACCGCTCTCTCCTTGCGGTCCATCACCTGCTTTTACAGCTGAAACATCACCGTCTCAAATATCCAGAATTTGCCGAGCTATCCCATGTCTCATTTGGATTCAGGGTGCCAGTTCTGTGGTCCCAGCGTGAAGATTTCA
>NW_015251976.1:0-502 GCF_001447785.1 Gekko japonicus | reverse complement strand
TTGAGAGTCAAAGCTCCCTTCATCAGAGACGCTTTGTGTGTTGTTGGAGCAACTTGGCTTCCAACTCGCTGACCTGAAGTCGAGGCGTAGAGAAGATGTAGCCTGGGAGGGGAGGGGCCACGTGGAGCTTTTCTCAGTGCTTAGCCATTTGTCTTGAGCTTCATTAGGAAAGCCTCACACTTTAAAAAAAAACACACACACCACAGATTTATGATAATTGTGTAAAGGACTTCTTACAATCCATCCCACAGTGACAGGAGCCTGATTTTCTCCTGATGGATGGTACTTAAAGCGCGCATAACAAGATGGGTTGCAAACACTTCCGCACTCTTGTATTCCAACGTGTTCTTCTTTTAGAAGCTCAGGGAAGTCTGCTAGAAGAGGCACTGTTGCCCTGGTGGTTGCTAAATAAAGGACCCAGATTTTGCCTAAAATCAAGAGCGGCCTCCGAGTTGGATCCAGCACGGGGTCCAAACCTCCACTTGGCGCGTATAGGGTCAGT
>NW_015251975.1:0-502 GCF_001447785.1 Gekko japonicus | reverse complement strand
CCTCCCCCTCCACACCCGCAGTGATGGCAGCTATGCAAGAGGACTTCCCAAGGGAACTGTCCCCAACATGAATGATTGTGCACGTGTTGTCCTTCGACTTGGGCTTGCAACACACCATAACTCAAGCATCGTCTGGCTCTGTTAAAGAGTGTGTGTGTGTTGGTGTTGTGGCCCTTGCCTTTCTCCTTGGGGATAATGACTTTCTACGCCGCTCAGGGGAATAGCAGCCTGCTGGCACCCGGGAGGGACAGGTTACGCCAGTTCTGAACAGACTGCTTTTCAACTGAGTCAGCATTTACGGAGGCTGGTTCAATGGAGTTCAGGAATGACTGTGATTCGAACACAACGTCTGATGTCCTCAACTGTCTGAAAAGGCAAGTTTCAAGCAAGTGCCAACATACATATAGGGATATTTGCAACTAATAAGTCCACAGAATGACAATAACAAATGTATTTTGTCTTCATATGGAATCGGGGGGGGGGGGAGGAAGAAGAAGAAGAG
>NW_015251974.1:0-502 GCF_001447785.1 Gekko japonicus | reverse complement strand
TCATAACAAATGAGTTTGACACCCATGACTTAGTATCCATAGGGTGTTTGCAAAATATGTGAGACTGGCTTGGTTGAGGTACAATGACAATTTTAGGATTTGGGCTGCACTGGATCCACAGCTGGGTTGTGCCAAGGAAAACCAGAAGCTCTGGTCACAATGTGTGGGCGTGGCACAAGCCATGCCTGGTAAATACTCTGAGAGTGGGCATCTGATCTTTAAAGAGTCAGGCAATGTGTCACAGGCAGGGGACAGCAGTCAGTCAGTTCAACCCCGACTCCTGTGCTGGGACTTTAACTGCCCAGGTGGCTGCCCTGAAAAAGCACGCACCTTTTACCACACATGTAACTGCTGCGGTGGGGGCCATGGTGGTGCTTCCTGCCAGTGGCGTGGAGCAGGCTGTGATTCAGGTGACTAGGGAGGTGGCCAAGGTAGAGGTTCTGGGGGAGGCCCTGTTAAATGATCCCAGTCCAGTCGGTATATTGATTGATTGATTGATTGA
>NW_015251973.1:0-502 GCF_001447785.1 Gekko japonicus | reverse complement strand
CCCCCCCCCACCGCATCAATCAGAAATGATAAGAAGTAATTAAATTTGTCGCCCCCCTTCTCCCGCCTTGTCACTCTCGGTGGGATTTATCAGGCTCTTTTGCTACATGCCCGATCTGATTTAAGGCGGGGGATATATATATTCCATTACACCCGCCTTAACATTCCAGATGTGCTCTCTGAGGCGATAGCCTCGACAAATAATGATTCAAATGAGTTTGCTTCTGGATAAGCAAGACTGGGGGGGTAGCGGGGTGGGAGGAGAGCCGGTCTGGTGAGCTGTGCTAATGAAACCACTCGATTCCAAATGCGGTGTTTGCTCGTCGCCAGTGTGTTCGCTGATTAAAGGTGCTTACCTGTTCTTTCTGGGCTCCTCGGGGGCTCATTTTGTTCATCCACCAACACTACGGCTGGAGATCGATTCTCGGGTATCCCCCACCCCCCACCCCCTGCCAGCATTTGGAAAGTTGTAGAAAGCAGGCAGAGGCCTGTAGCTATGGTGG
>NW_015251972.1:0-502 GCF_001447785.1 Gekko japonicus | reverse complement strand
TTCCAAATGTGCCCTCAGGCTCAAAAAGGCTAGGGACCCCTGCTATAGTGGGAAAAGGAGCTGAGGGGAGGGGATTATTTGGAGGGGGGAAAGCTGTCTGGCAAAGGGTAAAGCTTCTACTCCTTCTCCTTCTTCCCACAATGGCCTCTACCCAAAGTTACTAATGCTTGTAATCCTCTAAACCTTTTTCTTTTCTGAGCTAGTCAGAGTTGCCAATGAATCAAAAAAAATGGCAGGTCCTTTTAATTTTGTCAAAGCAAATTATGCAAGTGCTTAAAATTAAGAACATAGGAAACGTTTTGCTAGTTCAGACCCAAGTAGGGTTGCCAGCCATTGTCTTGCAATGGGTGGGAGTCTGGGGGGTGCTGAAATAGGAGGTGTCATTGATACCGACGGCATTATGTCACTTCCTGGAAAGACCTAGAAGTGATGTCAGTGTGCTCTAGGAATTACAGAAAACTCTATGATAAGAGTTCCAGAGATACTTAGAGCAGACTGCTAT
>NW_015251971.1:0-502 GCF_001447785.1 Gekko japonicus | reverse complement strand
CACGGTCAACAGTTGCTTCCACTCTAGGATAAGCCACTCTCTGATTAATTAGGCAGACACTTCATTCTGGAGATGGATGTCCATTAAGGAAAGCCAAAGATGTTTTGTGGCAGCGGCGGCGGCAGTCGTTTGGAAGCCGTGTGCTCTGATGTGCCAAAGGAGACACACGCAGTACCAGCGAAATCCTCCGTATTCCTCTAAGGAGGCTGCTCCCAGCCAAAAACAGTTTCTAGTCCAAACAGTGCACTTAGCGTACAAGAACGGCTCATACGTCTAAAGACTTGAACTGCCTCTGGAGCCAGTCGCAGCCCACAGCTAAAGCCCGACACAGCATTCAAGTTACATTCACCCGTGAATGAGGAGAGCCAGGGCCCTGCATCCCAACTCCTTTCCCACGACTCCTGCAAAATCACTTTGTACCTGAAATGTGCAGGGGACGATTCTGAGGCACGACTTGCCAACCGACCAGGACAAAAACAGCCTGGCTTTCTCTGGTGCCACC
>NW_015251970.1:0-502 GCF_001447785.1 Gekko japonicus | reverse complement strand
ACTGATCTCGGCAATCTGAAGATCAGTTGTAACAGCCGGAGAGCTCCAGGTGGCACCTAGAAGTTGGCAATCCTGGTCAGAAGAAAGAAGGACACAGTAACAGCTTCCATGGACACCACTTTCTAGAAAGCTTCTGGAAGTTCTAACAAACAATTCTCTCACTTGGATTAGTCTCTCTTTCTGGGGGTGGGGGTGAAACACCCTGGATTCCTGGTAACAGATACCACTAAAACCCATTAAATCATTATTTCTCTTTGATTTTCAGGCAGCAAGTCCTTCAACATAGCATTACGACAGAACAGTCAAACGTCTGCCGGCAAAAAATTTTCCCCCAGCAAGAGTGTGGCTACTTCCATAGGTCAACAGTTCCCTATTGTGCACTCACTGCCAATGTAGAGCCACAGGCAGCAGCCGTGAAGAGTCCGCACAGGGGTAGTTCTTTTGTAGCCCCTCATGCCTGCCACTCCTCTGTATAGGCCTCTCATCAGCCCACCCCCACCAC
>NW_015251969.1:0-502 GCF_001447785.1 Gekko japonicus | reverse complement strand
GAGCAAGGGAACCTTTACCTTTTAAATGGCTAGCCGAGGAAATAGGCAGGGAGCAACTCAGGATTTCTGTTCTGAACTGAGAAGTGCCCTTCAGCAGATTCCATTCATGTTGGTGGATTCATTTTGTACTTGGAAGATGGGATGTGTGGGATGCAGCTAATTGGGGTGATGCTGGCTGGTGGGCGCTCACAGGCTGCCCGTGCCTGCCACCCCAGCACCAGCCCTCATTTTACGTTAAGGGTGCGACATGATTAATGCTCATGGAAGGCAAACGAGACGGAAGGGACTTACGGTGGTTGTAATTACACAGGCACAGCTTGCTTGGCTAATTAGGGGCAAAAGCCAGTCCGTAACCTACTCAAGGTTCATGCTGAAGCAATCATTCTCTTTTTTGCCTCCCTACGTGAAGGCTGAGAGAGGGGAGGGGAGCAGGTGCGGGAAGGAAGACGCCATTTCCTGGACCATGAATGCAAACACCACTCTTTGCAATAAGGTCCCTTGG
>NW_015251968.1:0-502 GCF_001447785.1 Gekko japonicus | reverse complement strand
CTGACTCCCTTCATTCCATAGCCATATCCCAGATACTGGTAACCATAAGACCAAGAGCCACCACCATCTAGGATGTAGCTCTATGTATGTATGTAGAAGTGATGCAGCATACGAGGAAGAGAAATTGACGCCCTGAAGGGCTTGCTTGCCCACCAAGTAATCACCTAGGATGCCACTCTTGGGCACGGTGTGTCTGTGGGTGTCATGCCAGCCCTCCCTGCAGCAATGGTGAACTCCACCATGGCCTACCATGGCAAGCCTGATGCAGCCCAGTGTGGCACCACCTGACAGAGAAAGGGCGTTTGGTGGAGGCTGCCACTGTAGGTGCAGCCAGCCTGCCATCTCATCCATGCGCCTGGGTGGGGAAGGGGAGGCACAGCAACACCAGGCATCCAACCCTCCACCCAGCAGAGACCAGGGCAGCTTGGCGGAGGTTGCCAGCATCACTGCAGCTGTAGCATTTGAAAAGTTTTGCAACTTGATTTTATATGCATCATGTGTC